>NW_016107344.1:649542-692203 GCF_001604975.1 Cebus imitator
TTTTTTTTGAGATGGAGTCTCCCTCTGTTGCCCAGGCTGGAGTGCAGTAGTGCAATCTCAGCTAACTTCAACCTTCACCTCTGTCTCCCAGGTTCAAATGATTTTCCTGACTCAGCCTCCTGAGCAGCTGAGACTAAAGGCTTGTGCCACCACGCTTGGCTATTTTTTTTTGTATTTTTAGCAGAGACCAGGTTTTACCATGTTGGTCAGGCTGGCCTCAAACTCCTGACCTCAAATGATCTTCCCGCCTTGGCCTCCCAAAGTGCTGGGATTATAGGCATGAACCACTGTGCCTGGCCATAATTGGATTATATTAAATTACCTTAAATATTATTGTAATTCACAATTAATTTCTCAAGTCCCCTCAAACTTTTGGAACCAGCTCCTTCTTCCTTTGCTTTTTTTTTTTTTTTTTTTTTTTTTTTCTGAAACAGAGTCTTGCACTGTCGCCCAGGCTGGAGTGCAGTGTCACGATCTTGGCTCACTGAAACCTTCACCTTCTGGGTTCAAGCAATTCTCCTGACTCAGACTCCAGAGTTGCTGGGACTGTAGGTGCCTGCCACCACATCCAGCTAATTTTTTGTATTTTTAGTAGAGGAGGGGTTTTACTATGTTGGTGAGGCTGGTCTCCGTCTCCTGATCCGCCCGCCTGCAGCCTCCCAAAGTGCTGGGATTATAGGCACCGCCCCCGGCCCATTTGCTACTTCTTCATGCCTTTGTTTTCTTTTAAAAATCTGTTCAGGCCCGGCAGTGGCTCACGCCTGTACACCCAGCACTTTGAGAGGTCAAGGCGGGTGGATCGCAAGGTCAGTAGATCCTGACCAGCCTGGCTAACACAGTGAGACCCCATCTCTACTAAAAATACAAAAAAAATAGCCGGGTGTAGTGGCACGAGCCTGTAGTATCAGCTACTCGGGAGGCTGAGGCAGGAGAATCACTTGAAGTAGGGAGGTGGAGGTTGCAGCGAGCCAAGATTGCACCAGTGCACTCCAGCCTGGGGGACAGAGCAAGACTCCATCTCAAAGAAAAAAAAAAAAATCTGTTCTATCAATGTCATTCAGCTATGAGACAATTTTACTGTTTTCGATAGCCAAATGAACTACATCACTAATTTTATATTTATATATTAATCTTGAATATTGGGTGAATGATTAGGTAACTTTTGATACTAAATGAGATATTTTAAAAAATTAGATATTTTCTCTTTGGGTTCCATTTCTCATATTTTCTGTGTCCTGACAACTCATTCCTTCCAATTTTATACTGTGATTTTCTGGACAATAGATATGGGAACAAGCTTTTTCAGTGTCTTGCCAACTTCACAACTGGGGCTATGAGATATGATTTTCATGAATAGTATAAACATACCGTTTATCAAAATAACAAGCAAAAATGTTGCAAACTGCTTGACAGGTCTGTATGCCATGACTGCCTAGAGCTGGAGCAAACCACTTGGATGCATTACAAGCATAGTTTGTTATACAAATGCCTTTATACTTGGTACACAAGTTATATTAAGAAAAGTACTCTAGGTCTTAATCAGCACTGTAGGAAACATTTTATTGCCTTTTACATGCTCTCTTTACAAAGTAGCTCTTGCTTAATTAACTCCACCTTTACATAACCAAAGATTACTTTACAAAACAATATTAAAATAAATTCTAAAGGGAGCATTTGTTGAAATAAGTTGGTTAGCCATTACTTCAAGAACAGCTTTGTGCCTACTAATGATTGGATTTATAACTGATGTCTACTACTTTTAATGTTACACTATATTTTCCTAAATGTTTCTCAGCACAGTAGCTAGATACAAATTAAAAACAAAAGTTCTCCTACTTTCCATTTTCTTTGTAATTTACAAACGCAATAAAAGACTAGTTCATTAATGCAAAGGACAAATACGGGCAATACTTACAACTATATACAATCATACCCAAACAGAAGCATGCAAATTATTAAGGAAATAAATATAAAATACAGGAAATTGTATAAAGTACAAATTTCCCTTTTTTAATAGAAAATCTGTGTGCTGCATTTTAGTGCTATAACTTGTCAAAGACTCCCAACCAAATTCATGGAGAAAGCAGCGTAATACAAGATTAACAAATTATGGTAATTCAAGTTAATGTGTGCATCTTAATGAAACCCCATTCAAAGAAATGTATTAAATGAAGCAGTGTTTCACATGTTTAGTGCAACCACAGTCTGAATTATCCTTGATCACATAGCAATGGATCAAGTAAATGTATCGTATCATATTCCTATGTATATTGTGGCAAAATATGTTTTACTTATCACTGATGATAAATGTAAGCTGTTAAAGATTTATGTGTAATACCTAAGGAGGAAAGTTTTTCTGACAATAAAATTTTTAACAATTATTTTAGTGGCCTAGATAGCTATGGAAAGAAAGACATGCTTAACACAGTACAAGTCCACTGTAAAAGGGGTATGAGATGAATTTATCAATTGTCAGAGTGGTGTATTTACTTAATTGATAACTGCTTTAGTTTAATTAAGCTACAAGCAGATTTGGTGTTGCATGAGAGCCCACGTCCTAGTTTATAGATGTCAGTCTTCTCTCTATGTCCTCACATGGTATAATAACCATCAGAGCTAATGCATGCCATGGGAATAAATAATACAATTAACTTAATACTTTTAATATATTAATAAAAATATAGTATTCCAAAGAGTTAATACTATTCACTGTGAAATATGATTAACCAACAATTATATAAAAAGATTCTTTGATATGATATTTTCTATTAACTTTTCTTATTAAAATATTATAAAATTTTAATAAGATTTATTCTCTGCCACACACGACTCCACCTAGGAAAAGAAAAAAATAAAGATTAAATATACAACTACGCATTGAACGAAATAGCCACTGATCCTATTGATTGCTTTAAAATAACCCATTGAATACTACTTCTTGCTTGACTCCCACCACAAAGTATAATTCATGTATGATTAATTGTGCCGTTGATCTCTTTTCTTCATCTTTTTCTTCCTGTGTCCCCTACCATTTTATTCATCTTTCCTCTCTCACTTTATTTCTTCCTACTCTGCAAAAGAATGGAATGGGGATGGATAATGTCTAACACAATTTTCTAAAACAAAGAATAAGTTTATAATTGTCATTCAGCTAAACTGTTTTTGAAAAGAAAATAAATCTGTAATCTATACTTTTTCACAAAAAGCTAGACTTGAGTGATTTATCCTCACACATGTGGTAACTGGGCAGCTTTTCATTAAATGGAATGGTGGTGAAGTACCCTAGAAAAAGTAAAGGGATGATAGAAGCAGAAAAAGTAGATGCCTCTATGGGTGAGACAAGAAATATTAAAAGAGCAACATAAAACTACGTATGTTACTGCAGTAGCAGCAGCTGTGTGAGCATAAGTAGCACTAAATTATACATGCATTGGCTCAAAGAATAATTATGTTGTTCATCAATAATAAGTAATTATATGAAAAATTATCATGTGACATGCAAGCACATTTATAAAAAAGTAAAAGCACATATGTCACTATAAAGGTGTTTAAATGCTATTCACCACTATACAGTTTTTAACAGAGCAGATGCCCTTTTCAAACTCTGTACTATGTAAGTAGCAGACAGCTTATATTGTCAGAATTTGTCACAAGAAAAATTAATTTACTTGTACAATTTAGGGAGACTAAAAATAGATGCCTAATTGTTTTTTTTTTTCAGCTACAGTTCAAAAGTCCAGATAAAAAAACACTGTCTAAATCATAAAACAAAACATCCTATTTTAAGCCAACAAACACATTTTCCAATTGTTCAACCTGTCAACCATAAGTTGACAGCTAAAAGATCAGAATAGATGGAACCAATCATCAGCAGCATCTCTTATTCCTCCATGCCTGTGACTGTACTCCACAATTACTCCTATAGTACACAGTTTGCATTCAATATGCAATTCTCCTTAGGTCACATGATAGACTTTCTATTATTATTTTTCATGTCTCTCACCAGGTTATTTTCTCCTCCAATACTTTTCTAAGGGTTAGGTTGATGATGGAAAGAAACACTCTGCCATAGATATTGAGTCTTATCACTAAGCAGTTCTTTAACGCCTAAATCATGATACTCCCCTCCTTCTACCCCATGAAATGTCAAAGAATCATTGCATCTTCAGTAATTACATGGAGTAAATATTATTCAATCTTCCAGAATTGTATTATTTAAATATTCACTGATAAATTAATGATAAAATTGCTTTCTATTTATTCTGCATGTATGAGAGTAAACAGCTTATATTTTTGCTTTTACTTTTACCCCACCATATGAGAATGTTCAATTTGGAAGAACCATTTTCAAGATTATTAGTTGACTAATTGCAGAGATACCACAATTTACTCCAAAATAGTTTACTATTAAAATAATATTCATATTATTACTGAATTAATTTATAAAGTCCAACATCGATTCTGAAAGACTTAAAACAATTTAATATTTGAATATCTTGGTATTAGATCCTGTTAATCACCAAAATAGAAAAACAAAGCTCCTAAATTAATCCCCAGACTTGAGCCACTTTAAATATTGTAAGCCCCTGTATGAAAGGGAATCAGGATTCCTTGAGGAAGAATACTGCTAGACTATAAAAATCTATACTGCAGAAACTTCATCCCAGCTTTCTCCAGGAAGACAACAATCCACTTACCAGGGTAACTGTATTAGGAATTGTCAAAACCAAGTATTTTACAATTTTTCAATTATTGCCTTAAATGTGATACTTATCCCTTAACCAATCTACACATCTCTTCTTTTGTAGATAATTTCCTCATTTTAATTACCTGCAATTTACTTATAAAAGGATATTAGTTTGTATAGCTTCTTATTTGTTTATTTATTAAGTCTATCCTAGTAAAGAGGAACTTTCAAAGGATTAGATGTTTTTTCTCCTTTAGTGCTATATTGCCAGTACTTAGAACATCATCTTGATAGACAGTAAGCACCATACTTGTTGATTAACTGAATAAAAGAATGAAATTCTTCAAATCATGTCATATAATAATTTGGTTACTCATTATAAAACATAAATGAAGCTAACTATACATAAATGAAGCTAACTCTAAATGTAGAGGAAACAGGTAATTGAATTTTCTGTTAAATTATTTTAAATGGCAAGTAGAATACACAAACATACACGCATGTAGCATATAGGCAAAACTATTTTGAAAAATAAATATTCCTTTCTTTAGTTGTTGTTGTTGTTGTTGTTGTTATTGTTATTGTTATTGAACACATACCTATTGAGCACCTACTATGCTCCTGAACTTTTCTGGACATTGAAAATGCAGCTATGAATCTAGTTTTTCATAGAGCTTACTTTCAATTTGGTGAAGACAATTCATAAATAAATTAAAAGATCAATGTATTTTTAGGTGTGATATATGCCAGGAAAAATCTCTATTAAAAAAAGCACATGTATCAAAATATGACATGGACCCCACATTTATATGTGCCTATCAAAAACCCATAATAAGGAAAAACTTTAAAAATTTTGAAAAGGCACAGTGGGTATATTCTTGAAGAAAGTGAGACATTTAGCTATGTTGCTATCAGAAAGAGAAAAACCTCACAAGTAAAACAAAATAAAAGTGTAAAACTGAGTCAGGAGTATGCTTTTCACACTTGAGGACAGGCAAGAGGACCAGTGCCGCTTGAGAGATTCAAGCAAGAAAGGAGTGACTGGCGTTGAGATGCAAGCAGCAGCTAATGTCCAGGTAAGAAATTTGGCAGTACTGCAAGTCATGTATAGGCTTTGGATTTTATCTCAATTGTTATCAGAAGTTATTGGAAGGTATGGAGAAGGTATTAGGAACTATAGAGAAACCATACACACACAATCAAAAAGCATATTTAACTTTATGAAGATCATAATGGCTGCTCTGTGAAGAATAGCCCATGTTGGGAAAGTAGGGAAGACAATGTATTGTGTAAGCAAAGTACATGTGCATGTTGGATTTAGCATTGTTTAAATTTTACTCTTACAATACTAAGGGAAGAAATAAAGAAAAAATTAGGGAATAGGGAATGAAAACATAATAATAGAGAAAATACAAATGATGGGTTAGAAAAAATGAATAAACAAATAGAAGAAAATACTTACAAAGACAGAAGGATGTTCAATTACCTGAATGTTAAGATGGAAGTTAACTGGAAATAGAGTGTTATTTTCACTCATTAGACCGCTGTGTAATACTATTTCTATTATTCTTTGAAATTCTAAAATGTATTTAAAATCACAAAATGCTGAACCTAAAAGAAAACATAGTTTACCCCATAGTTTTCATATGAGAATGTTCAATTTGGAAGAACCATTTTCAAGATTATTGGTTGATTAGTTGCAGAGATACCATGATTTACTATAAAATAGTTTATTAACTATTAAAATAATTAATAGTGAAGGGTAAGAGCCAAGATTCTCATTACTGAGGAGGCAGGCTTCAGATATGCAAGAAAATGAACTGTGTTGTAGCATACTTAGATTCAGAGACATCAGTACAAATTCATGTTTAGCTTAATAAACTAGAGACAGATAGACACAAAAATAATTATAGATATGTACATATACATGGATTAGTACACATACAAGTATGTCTTTGTTCTGTCTACAAAGTATCAGAACTATAGGGGGTGTGTGTGTGTGTGTGCGTGTGTGTGTGTGTGCGCGCGTGTGTGTGTGAGTAAAGATTTATAATAAAGAAGTCCCTCATGCAATATTATGGTGGCTTACAAATCCAAGATTTTCAGCTAGCAATCTGAAATCACAGGAAAACTGATGGTGCCGTTCCAGGCTAAATAATATTTTGTTCAAATATCCAGGGACCCCATGGCGCATCAAGTTATTGCATGAAATTAACCTTCACAAATAGTAGATAAAAAGGATAGAGGAAAGTTACTCTATAATACAGGTATCTGGACAACACTAAGTCATATGATGTATACCCACATCATCAGTAATAAATCATCATAATAATACGTAATCTTGATATGATGTGTTGAAAATATCACGTCACCCCTGTGGTCACCCTTCACAAAGCCCATAACTCAAGTCCAGCCACAAGTAAAACTTTAGTTAAAACAAAATTAGCGGACATTGTACAAAATACTTGATTAGCACTCATCAAAACTAGCAATGCAGGAACAAGAAAAGTTTGATAAACTGTCACAGAGCAGAGGAAGCTAAGAAGAAATAAAGATTAGGCCAGGCATGGTGGTTCATGCTTGTAATTCTAGCACTTTTGGAGACCGAGACAGGCAGATCATGAAGTCAGGTGTTTGAGACCAGCCTGGCCAACACAGTGAAACCCTGTCTCTACTAAAAATATAAAAATTATTTTCCATTGTATTTTGATTACACCCACCCGCCCATGGTGGGTGCCTGTAATCCCAGCTACTCAGGAGGCTGAGGCAGGAGAATAGCTTGGACTCCAGAATTGAAGTTGCAGTGAGCCAAGATCATGCCACTTCACTGCAGCCTGGACAATAGAGCTAGACTCCATCACAAAAAAAGAAAAGAAAAAGAAATAAAGATTTAAGATTCAATGTATTTTGAATGAAATTATGTAACTGAAAACAGACATTTGAGGAAAACTAATGAAATCTGAGCAAAGTATAGAATTTGATTAATAGCAATATATCAGTATTGGTTCCCTAGTAGCAGTAAATGTATGGTAATACAAGATGTTAACAATGGGGAAACAATGAGGCCTTAAGGGAACTTTTGTATTATCTTCACTGCTTTTAAAAATCCAAAACTCTTCTAAAATAAAATGTAGAATAAAAATACAGAATGGTAATTATTACAGTATATTCCAGTAAGTTCTTTTATTTTTAAGAAACATATAATTATCCTATTGATGCCAAGGTACAATTTGGCTGGCCTCAGACTTTCTCAGAAATATTCATTGCTTAAGAATTTTTATTCTTAATGTAATATGTTCAAAGTTTGAGAAAAATAAATTTTAAACCAAAAAATGTTTATAGCAAAGTTAATCATCAAATGTAAAAGATAAACTATAATTTATACAATATACAAACAAGAAGAATATATTTTAAACATAGAGAAACACATTAAAAATCCCTAAGGCACAAACTTTCTTAGAAAAAACATTGTATTATTTTGTTTTTTGTTTTATTTTATTTTATTTTTGAGAGTCTCGCACTGTCACCAGGCTGGAGTCCAGTGGCATGATCTCGGCTCACTGCAATCTCTATCTCCTGGGTTCAAAGGATCCTCCTGCCCCAGCCTCCCAAGTAACTGGGATACAGGTGTGCCTCCATGCCCAGCTTATTTTTGTAATTTTAGTAGAAACAGGGTTTCACCATGATGGCTAGAATGGTCTCAATATCTTGACCTCGTGATCTGCCGGCCTCAGGTTCCCAAAGAGCTGGGCTTACAGACATGAGCCACCATGCACCTGGCCTGTTTTCTCATGTGACCAATTGGATAAATGTTGGTTCAAACTAATTCTCGCATGGAGAGTTCATGATAAATGCAATAGTTTGAGCACCAAATTTATTTCAGATACATATATTATAAACAACTATAGAAATCAAGGAATCAACAGAATTTAATGTTACATTTTCTGAATATTTAAATTTTTAACATAAGAATAGAATGAAAAAAGAAGATAATATATTGGAGAATTAAATATGTACATAAGTTTTTCATCATTGTCCATGAATTTTAAATAAAATATCTGACTTAAACTAGGCTCAAACTGCTGACTGGATATTATTTAAGAAGCCCATTCAGGGCCATGCTTTAGTCAACCATAAATTAATATTAGGAAATGCAGGGCTTTTTAAATGTTTAATCTTTAATTTTTGTGAGTACACAATAGGTGTATGTATCTATGGGGTAAATGATTTATTTCGATAGACATACAATGTGTAATAATTACGTCAGTTAAACCAGACATTCATCATCTCAAGCATTTATCTTTTGTATTAAAAGCAGTCCAATTATACTCTTAGATTTACTTATTTTAAAACTTACAATTAAATTACTATTGAATATGACCATCCTGTTGTGCTATCAAATACTAGATCTTATTCATTCTGGATAAAGAAAATGTGATGCATATATACAAAGCGGAGCTTTTCTTTTTGGTACAAACTTTTTCATTTATTTCTAAGATGCTTATGTACATTAAATTACAGAGAAAGTAAGAGATTATCTGTTGCCCTCCTTTAGACAAGTCCTTGAAGTATGAACATCTGGCTAATCATTCCTGCAATCTGCCACTTTACTTCCCTCTTCATAAAATGATCTTTTGATCTCTTTTATCCCTTTAGAGGCCTGTTCTTATGAGTCTATCCATCAAATTATGAACTCTAGGACTTATTAATATTTTTTGACAGGTGGGCATTATCTGACCCTGCTAGCCTACCTAGAATTCTGATTCTTATACTCATCTATATTTCTTCTTGTCTCTTGAAGATTCATTGTTTCAAACAACAAAATGTTTCTCATGAGCATCCAAATCTCAAACACCTGATTAATACCAAGCCATGTACACACACACAGACAAACATACAGGCATTCATTCTTGTAATGAGATCTCTAGATATTAAAATATGCTGTGGTGGGTAGATACATACTTTTAAAATCTAAGTTTCAAAGTAATAACTGAAGTTTATGGTAACAACGTCAAAGAAAAAAAATGCACCAGAAGGAGCTGACAAGCAAGGAAGACACTACGTTAGACTATTATAATCCAGGGAGACATTGAACTCAGCTCCTCTGAAACAGACGGTAGAGGGATTTTTAACTGCTGAGATAAGCTAGTGCAAAAGTCTTTAGCAGGGAGTTTGGTCAGAGTGATTAGGTCATCAATGTTTGCTAATCATTGCTTATAGAAGTTAGGCTCTACCCTCTCACAGAGACTGGGAGATAGGGACCCTATCTACTTCCATAATTTTATTTCAAAAGACTGTCTTCCAGGTTCTGCACACAGAAGTTTCTGGGTTGTAAATTAACAAGAGGACAGAATAAGATTTACATTTCAAAGGGGCACAGAAAGAGTTTGCAGTTGCAAGTTTTCTGAAGTAAATTATCCAAGAGAGGCCAAGGACCTAGTGTCAGGAAGAAGACTGTCACTCTAAAGTTTATTCAAGTTGTTTATGACATTAAATTAGCAAAAAACTTAATCTACATTGGTTTCCCTCTACATAATGTTTATTGTTTAGTATTTATTAACCTAAATGCTGATGTGATGCATAATGAGTTGGATGATGGAAATTTTATATTCTGACTCATAAAATGTTCAAAAAGATATGAAGATTTACACTTTTAATGGACAATGGTATTGTCCGTTAAATATTTTGTTAAAACAAATGAAAATTTCTCTTTATTTGTTTGAACATTTGTTTGTTTAAACTCATTGTTTTTGTTTGAAAACCTGAGTTTAAAAAGTAATAGTTTTAACTTATTTGGGAGAAAAATGCAGAATGATATGCAGTAACACACACACACACACATATACAAAGAAAATTCTTGTGTGAATGATTTAAAAGAGCAAAAATTACTAAGTCATGTGATGCAATTATTATTTTTTATCACTATTCAGAAGTTTGAGTAGTAAAGGGAAAATGACAATGTTTCTTTCTCTGCACCTGTCAATGAAGCTTAAATGTCAGTCAATCTGATTACTGCTGACATGAACTTTTCAGTGACATAGATTTCCCTTGAGGACATGTGTTGTTCCCATGATACGATGGGCAGTATGACCAAATTATAAGCTGGACGTAGCCACATGGATATTTTGGAGCAAAAACCAGGTCAAAACATATTTTGAACTTCATTAAGCATTTCAAAAGTTTAGCAAATATAGAGAAGGAAGAAACATTTATGTTCTTGAACTGCCTAGAGCCTAGAGCCATCAAAGCGTCCCGAGTTGCTAGATCACTTAGGTGTTTTAAAACAAATTGCTAAGTTTTAACATATGAAAATTATCTTTGAACAAGATCCAGGTAAACGCTGAATGAAAATAATAGAATCGCAATATTTCAGAACAAATAACTAAGGTAGATCTGGTATTTGAAGTGATAACAAAAACTACTTGGATGCAGTATAAGAAGTAAAAAAAGTAATAAATGTATATTTGATATTAATATGAAAATGTAGGAATATATGACCAAAAACCAAGTTCACATACCAGAAGAAAGATGTTTAAGAACAAAATGTTAACCGTCTAAGTGAATCCACTAAAAATAGAAATCAGATAGTGACTACAGATATGTTGGAGAAAACCGTATATAGAAAAGTGTTAGTATGGAAAACTTGAACAAATCAATATAATGTATAAAAGGTATGAAGAATGCAAAAAGGAAGCATGTTAATAAAACATACTGAAATAAATGAGAAAACTAAAATCAAGTATGAAGAATTAAAACAAGTGTAAATGGCTTACCTATTAAAAATCAGATGATATGTGGGAATAAACATGATTAAGCTATATGCTGCTTTCAACTCTTTGCAGCACTTATTTTTTAAAGAAGGTAGTCGAATCAGAACTGAACAATAGTCAAAGATTAAAACAGTCAAATACGTTTCCCACTCATCCCTTTCTATAGGATTCTGTGTCCTAAAGCAAACATGTTATCAGTTAACTATATTTTTCCAGAGGTAATTTTTCACATGTAAAAATGTATATGTGAAAACCAGCATAGAGATTGATAGAGACACACAAATATGACATATATTAAAAATGAATAATTACAAACTATATAGTTAATCTCTGAACAATTCAGGGATTATGGGCACCAACTTCCCATGCAACAGAAAATGGGTGTGTAACATTTGACTCCTTTAAAACTTAAGTACTAATTGTCTACTATTGACAGAAACCTTATAAATAACAGTCAATTAATACACTTTACACACACACACACACACACACACACACACACATATATATATATATATATAACATATTGTATTCTTACAATAATGTGTAAGCCAGAGGAAAATGTTATTAAGAAAATTGTAAGGAAGAAAATATATATTTATTATGCATTAAGTGGAAGTGGGTCATCATAAAAATCTCATCATCTTTATTTAGAGTAGGTTGAGGAGGAGAAAGTACAAGAGTTGATTCTCATGTCTTAGGGCTGACAAAGGTAGAAGAAAATCCATGCATAAATGGATCTGCACAGTTAAAATCTGTTATTCAAGGGTCAACTGTAATTTCTTCCCTACTATTCAAATATTTATGAAAAGTATGCAACTGCACATGATTATTATTTAAAAAAATACTAGTTATAAAATCTGTAAGTAAGATATGTCTGGATTAAACTATAGAAAACAATTTAGCTTGCAAGTTAACCTTTTGTGAGAAGCTATGCTGTTGTGTTTCAAACTCTCATGAAATGAAGTATTTCTGGTATAATATTCTTTAAAAGCACTAATGGTTTTGTTTCATAAGTACTATATTAAGATTTTTGCATGTGTGTACAAACTGTAGTTTAAATTTTTGTATTGTCAACTTTTTTGAAAGAGAATTTTAACCTAAAAAAGATAATTAAAAATTCTTTAATCTCGTAGATTTATCTTGAATAAGTTATAGGATTGGAATCTATTAGAGCCGTATCAGAGATCCTGCTATAAATAAGCAAAAATATATACTCTAAGACAAGAAAGTATGGAAGCCCAAACCTATCTAATATTCAATTTGTTAATAGACTGAAGTATTCAAAAGATAGAATTCGATAGGTGTGTAAGTTTGAGGCAGGAATGGATTTCCCACTCAATCTTGCTTAACCATGTGAAAATAGATTTGTAAGGGCTCAAAACAAAAAGAGTTTTAATCCAGCTCCTCTATATCTAACTCATGTTATTCTAAAAATGCAGTTTTTATTTTTCCCCCCAATCTGCTGTTCTTGGGGAAAGGACTTGGTAATTTTCTGTCCAAAGAAACCAGAAAATTGAAGCCGGGGAAGCTAGCCACTGAAGAGTGAGGGAATTCAAGAAAGCAACGAAACAAAAAGGGATCTCCATCTTTTGTCTACCTGTAATCTTTCTTTTAAATATATATTTTATTGTGTTTTAGGTTTTGGTGTACATGTGAAGAACATGCAAGATTGTTGCATAGGTACATACATGGCAATATGGTTTGCTGCCTTCCTCCCCATCACCTATACATGACATTTCTCCCCATGTTATCCCTCACCAACTCCCCACACCCCACTATCCCTCCCCTAGATCCCCCCAACAGACTCCAGTGTGTGATGCTCCCCTCCCTGTGTCCATGTGTTCTCATTGTTCAACACCTGCCTATGACTGAGAACATGTGGTGTTTGATTTTCTGTTCTTGTGTCAGTTTGCTGAAAATGATGGTTTCCAGGTTCATCCATGTCCCTACAAATGACACTAACTCATCATTTTTTATGGCTGCATAGTGTTCCATGGTGTATATGTGCCAAATTTTCCCTGTTCAGTCTATTGTCGATGGGCATTTGGGTTGGTTCCAAGTCTTTACTATTGTAAACAGTGCTGCAATGAACATTCGTGTGCATGTGTTCTTAGAATGATTTATAATCCTGTGGCTCTATAATCAGTAATGGGATTGTTGGGTCAAATGGAATTTCTATTTCTAGGTCCTTCAGGAATCGCCACATTGTCTTCCACAATGGTTGAACTAATTTACACTCTCACCAACAGTGTAAAAGTGTTCCTATTTCTCCACATCCTCTCCAGCATCTGTTGTCTCCAGATTTTTTAATGATCACCATTCTAACTGATGTGAGATGGCGTCTCAATGTGGTTTTGATTTGCATTTCTCTAATGACCAGGGATGATGAGCATTTTTTCACATGTTTGTTGTCCTCATATATATCTTCTTTTGAAGTGTCTGTTCATATCCTTCACCCACTTTTGAATGGGCTTGTTTGTTTTTTCTTCTAAATCTGTTTTAGTTTTTTGTAGATTCTGGATATTAGCAGCTTGTCAGATGGGTAGATTGCAAAAATTTTTCCCATTCTGTTTGTTGCCAATTCACTCTAATGATTGTTTCTTTTGCTGTGCAGAAGCTCTGGAGTGTAATTAGGTCCCATTTGTCTATTTTGGCTTTTGTTGCCAATGCTTTTGGTGTTTTATTCATGAAATCCTTGCCTATGCCTATGTCCTGGATGTGTCTACCTGTAATCTTTACTGACTTCTGAACTCTGCCTGCCCAGAACAACTTAACTAAATACAGAGTAGGAACTAAATAAAATAAGAGTTCTTCCCCACGAAATAGAGTCACAAGTTCAATTTCATAAAGATAACTGTTTGTAAATTCAAAGGAAACAGCTTCCTTTAGTCAAAAACGTAAGGTAACAGAATCCAAACTCTCTAAAAAGTTATAATGTCTAAGATATAATTTAAAGTTGCCTAACATAGGAAGAGCAAAGTAAACAAAACACATCCTCAACAACAACAACAACAAAAAAGGAAAACCAAGTAATATAGATACTGATGTAACCCAAATATTAAGAATGATAGTCAACAATTTACTATATGTACTTAAATCAGAATGATAAAACCAAGGAAAAAAGCAAGAGAATTTGAGGACAGAAAAATATAAATTTTCCAATGTACAGAACAGAAAAAATATTTCAAAAACTAAGCAGTCAAATATCTTTGAGATAATATAAATTAATTAAACATGTACTTAGTTGGTGTTATAGAAAGAGAGGAAGTATATAATTTAAAGAGAAAATTTTGAAGAAATAACCGCTAAATTTTTCCCAAATTTCATTAATGCCAGAAATTTTCAACACCAGTTTTCTTGATGTTACTATTTCCACTTACCTTCAAAAATGCCCTGGACTGGGTAATAAATTATATATGGTCAGCGTGATATAAAGCAGACATTTACATAGACTCAAGCTTATCTAATTAATTATTTTAAACATAATTAATTATTTAAAACATAATTCAAATTAATAAAGGGATAATAAGAGTGTTAACACATATTTTATTTGAAAGTCAAAGCTGCTATTAAATGGTTGGTACAATATTACTTAAAATACAGAATACATTTTTCACAATTTGTGATGATTTGTAACAATGTAATTCACAGTGGTTGAATTCTACAGTGAGGGAAAGTGTTGGCAAGGGTTAAAGTGCTAATTTTATCTTATTTATTAATAAGAAATCAGTATACACTGTTTTATTTATATATTTTATATTTATATGTACAGATATAAATAAAATAATGGAACAACAGCCTCTTAATATTTTATATAATCTGTATTTTTCTTAACCACATAGGGATGTCTTAAAAAATAATACCTCCCTAGGTAATAATTTTGAACTTTTCTGCATCAGTTAAATCCATGTAGTAAGTATGTATCAATGCTTTCAAGTGAAAACAAAGACATAAATAATATATTCCTGCATGAAAAGGAAAAATATATCATATTTACAACTTATTTTTTATATATAATATATATTTAGATACATATATATAATTTAAAAGCTGTTTCTGAAGCATTAGAGAAAAAAATTTTAATAGTACTTATTCTTATATTTTACCAATATTTTACCCATGCATTCCATAATAATGGTACTTAATTAATTCTATTAATAATTTATTTGAAATCCAAATTGTTTTTACAGAAAATACCATGTTCACATCAATATATTAGCAGATTACATAATATTTGATTCCAATAATTAAATAATTAAATAATTATTTAATTATTTAATTATTGGAATATATAAATTATAAATAATTAAATATATAAATAATTATTTAATTATTGGATATAATTATCCAATAATTAGATAATTAAAGTAACAATACAACTGTCATAAATTAGGAAAATATATAATGTATAACTGGGAAACATTCAATTCAATGTACAATATGAGAAGTGCACAAGGGATATAGAGAGTTGTTTCCAGTTCTTAGTATGCAAAGATGTTAGTAATGTTTTCATATTGCAAAGAATGAGAAAGAAAGGAAACATCAGTTTTGGGAGTGGGAGGAGAGAGAGTGAGAGAGAAACAGGAAAACTAAGATACAGTGTATTATGCTTTGGCACGAAGGACCTGAAACAAAATTAACATTTGCTCAAAATACAAAAATTGTGTTATTTTAATTCATTTAGGTATGAAAATGAAAGCACACCTATCTAGAAACCCAACTCTTGTATGTTTTTAAAATATTGTCTTTAAAGGTTCAAGATTAGGAAAAAGTGTTGTGCAGTTAATAATATATTTAAAATGCAAGTTGTATTATAATTTAAGTCATTGAAACAATGAGAGGTCCATTTAAAAGATTAAAGTCTGAAACAGGTGTTACTGCTGGAGGGTTTTGAGTGAAAGTTATCCATGTTCTTGGTGTTTTGCACAAAGAATTGGGCGAAACAAACACAAAAGAAAGGAAAGAATGATGCAATGAAAGTAATGATTTATTGAAAATGAAAGTACACTCCACAGGGTGGGAGTAGCCTGAGAAGAGGCTCAAGGGCCCTGGTTACAGAATCTTCTGGATTCCAAATACCCCTTAGTGGTTTCCAATTGGTCATTCAGTGTGCACCCCATATAAATGAAGTAGTGGCCTGCAATCAGTCTGATTCGTTGTGGAAAGCAAGCAGTCAGAGGCTGAAGTGAAGTTACAAAGTACGCTCCTATGTAAACATCTGATGGGTTGCGGAAAGCAACCCATCACAGATACTTTTAGTATTTTCCATCTGCCAGACAGAAAGATGAGTGTAGTGACGTTGCAAAGGGAGTAGCCTCAGGTTCTTTTGTTACTTAGGTGTGGAAAGTTGGAGTTTTCCTTTTGATTTAGGTCTAAGGAAGTCACCATGAATCGGCCTTTGGTTCCCTGCCTCCAGACCCTATTATCGTGCCTCATAGGTGCTAACCTTTTTCATTCGAGTTACTGTCATGTTTTCTCTCTGGTTGATGGCTTGTGTGTCAATGTCTGATCAGAATAATTACGATGTTGTCATTTATGTGTCAGATGCTGGGGCACACCCTAGATCTTATTTACCATTTTGCAAAACCATTTTTGATTACTTATAGGGCAAAAACAAAACAGACTGTTCTCAAAAGACATGTTCAGTGGAACATACATATTTTTATGAAGTATGTGGCTAATTCTTGTGTAAGGAAATTGGCAATTTTCTTTAAAAATCAACTGCTGTTTCAATGTGGCAAATCAGTATTCTTGAAATTTAGATAATAAGTCAGAGACAATGAAATAGACTCCTGGGGAAAAAAAGTGTTTTTCCCTCCATGTTTAATTTTTTGCACCTGCCAACAGCAAGCCTATCACTATAAAATCTACTATGGATAAAAAGCATTTTGTTGCTTTACATTGTCATGGATCAAAAGATAAACATGAGGAATTCCCTTTAAAAATAAGCCTTTGATAAAGAGTGGGAAATCATTAATCTTGGATACAATGATGTGTCTTTGCTTTTCACAAGGGCTCAGTGGAAAAATTCCTATTTTACCACAAAGGCTGCTATACACAAGAGAACCAAAAGAACATCTTTCTAACCCATAACAGAATGGTAGAGACCAACAAAGAAAGGATTGTTTTATAGACAGTAGAGTGGTTTTCATGTAAAACTCATGGACTAACTTCAAGTTTACTTGAAATTTAACTTAGAATTTTACTTTTTTTATGCTATGTTTCAGATTCATTATATATAGACTACATTTCCGAGATAACTTAGTACCTAAGTAATATACATATTTGAAACAATTGGTTTACAGATACTGTGTTATCTAATTTTACACATTCCTTAAAAGACCAACTGGCTTCTTGAGCATTTACTATGAGCCCGTATGGTACTCGCAATTAACTGGGGGAGATAAATTTTATATTTAAAAATATAAATATTTGACCCATTACTGGATATATACCCAAAGGATTATAAATCATTCTATTATAAAGACCCACACACATGTATGTATATTGCAGTACTGTTCACAATAGCAAAGACTTGAAACCAACCCAAATGCCATCAGTGATAGACTAGATCAAGAAAATGCGGCACATATACACCATGAAATACTGTGCAGCCATAAAAAATGATGAGTTCATGTTCTTTGCAGGGACATGGATGAAACTGGAAACCATCATTTGTAGCAAACTGACACAAGAACAGAAAACCAAACATTGCATGTTCTCACTGATAAGTGAGTGCTGAACAATGAGAACACATGGACACAGGGAGGGGAACATCACACACCATGGCCTTGGGGTGTGAGGCTTGGGGAGGAATAGCACAGGGTGGGCAAGATGACAAAATAATTGTAAATATATGTAATGTAAAATGGTGAAGAGAAATCTGAAAGAAAAAATGTTATAATGAGAAATGCTTATGTATATTCCAGAGGGTAAATTATTAAAACAACAAATGATATATTTTATAGAAGGAAATAATAGTATTTTTTCCTTAGTGTTTTTTCCCCATTTATCAAATCCCCACACTATGCAAAGCTCTGTATTTTACCAGTAATAAATTACCAATGCCATTTATCTTCCTTAAAGAATAATAAAAATTATAAACTTGTATTCCTAAAAGAAATTTCAACTACCTAACATTGTTATTATGTGTCTTTCACAAATTTGGCAACTAATGGGGTATTTATTACATATTAATCATTTAAAAGTAAGTTTTACTTATACGCACACATACATATGCACAGATGAATATACATATGTAATTTATAAATTTTCAAAATATTTTTGTTGTACATATATTATAATTTATTTATAAATTAGTAAAGATTAATGAAGCTAATATAAGAAAGCTTATATTATTCATTGATTACACAATTCTGGACAAAATACTTACAAATTTTTATAGTGCTCTTTTTACTCATAAACTAACTGCAATTAATTAAGTTAAAGTGCATCATTATTAGTAGCCTCATTGATTAAACACAGAATTGAGGGAAGAGTGGCTGTATCTTCATCCTGATTTTGACATCTCATGAAATGCTAATACTTTCTAGATTAAAATATATATAACTGGAAATTATTTGATTAAATAGTTAATGTCTTGATATTTTCACAGTGGAATGTTTTAATTTAGTCTAGATGACATTCTGTATGCCATTTCCAATTTTAAGTTATGAAGCAGTTTTAAATACAAAGAACTGTGTGAAATATATTGTTATAACCCTGCTTCTTAACATTGACTATTATATTTGAGATTTTAATTAGTATGCTTTTCTAAGAAATGTCAAGAATGGTAATGATTGTAATATAGCAGGAAAATCATGGGACTAGAAGTCATTAATATCAGGTTTGATACACACTTCAGTTAATAAGTACCAAGGTGACTTTGGACAATTGAAGGGCCAGAGTTTCTCTACATCTTGAGAAAATATTTCACCTAAGTAGTATAATTATTGTAAAGATAAAATGAGATAATATAAGAAATTTTGTCATGTAAAAACCTTTAGGAAGAAAACTACACAACAATATTAATGTGATTCATCCAACTGTATAAAATTGCTTAAAATAAAATTAATGCATAGATTTAAAAACATACAATGTATTAATAATTCAAATTTTTAGTTAGATAAATAGTGAGTTTAGGTTCTTTTTTTTCACTTTTTTTTTCTTTTTTTTTTGAGATGGAGGTTTGTGCTTGTTGCCCAAGCTGGAATACAGTCTCACTGCAACCTTGGCTTCCTGGGTTCAAGTGATTGCCCTGCCTCACCCCCTGAGTATCTGGGATTACAGGCATGCGCCACCATGCCTGGCCAGTTTTGTATTTTTAGTAGTGATGTGGTTTCACCATGTTGGTCAGGCTAGTCTCAAACTCCTAATCTCAGATGATCCGCCTGCCTTGACTTCCCAAAATGCTGGGATTACAGGCGTGAGCCACCACACCCAGCCTTCCTTACTATTTCTGAGATAATTTTTGCTCATATTTACTGTAATCACTCATTTTAGTTATTTTCTAAATTATTAGAGAATGTATACTGTAAGATTATTATAAAATAACATAAAATATATTTTTCTGGTTATTAAAAAATGTAAACCAATTCATGTATAATTATGAGTAATTTTATGGTTCAATGTGTTTTACTGTAAAAATATAGTTAGGTTCTTACAAATTGTCTGACATCCTAAATATAATAATATGATTTGGAATCTCTCATGAATACATAACAACATGCTTTTGATATCATGGAAATATGTAGCAAACATAAATGAATATAGGTTCTGTGTTTAAGAAACTTAAATCATAAATATTTCAAGTAGACAATTTTAAAACCTAAGTTAATAAATGTGAAAAGGTAAAAAAATAAAGATTACTTTATTTGGATTTTATTGGAAAGTCATGCATATTTGGAGAAGGATCCAAGATGGCCGAATAGGAACAGCTCTGGAGTGCAGTTCCCAGAGAGAACAATGCAGAGGGTGAATGATCACTGAATTTCCAAACAAGTTTGTGTTACCCACAGACCAGGAGATTCCTGGGCTGAAAAGTGCCACAAGTTTCCAGCACAGCTGTTTCAGCCGGTGCCGTGGGTCTCCGCACAAAAACTCACACAAATCTGGGTGGACATTTCAACTGGCACCTGGAATGCCTAGAAGACAGAGCTGCCCATTCAACTGAACAAAAAGGGGCTGAAAGAGGGAGCCAGGTTATCTGGCTCAGCAGATTCCATGACCACAAAGACCAGCAATCTGGAACGCTTTCACAGCAAGAGCAGCTGGACCTACGATGATCCAGCTCAGTGGGGGGAAGGGCATCAGCCATTACCAAGGCAGTGGATCACTACTGAGGCAGTCTGCCATTACTGAGGCAGTCCACCACTATGGAGGCAGTTTGCCATTACTGAGGCAGTCTGCCATTACCGAGGCAGTCCGCCATTGTAGAGGCAGTCTGCCTTTACTGAGGCAGTCCACCATTACTGAGGCAGTCCGCCACTACTGAGGCAGACTGCCATTACCTAGGCAGTTCTAACTGTACCTCTGTAAACAAAACTGCAAGGAAGTTCACACTATAGCTGGGCAGAGCTAATGACAGGGCAGCAATGCCTCTGCTGGCAAACTGTGACTGGACTACCTCCTTGCTGGGCAGGTCACCTCTGAAAAAAGGCAACAGCATGTCAGGAACTTATAAATGAAGCCCCACCTTCCCAGGACACAGCACCTGGGAAAAAAGGTGGTTATGAATTCCACCAGAGAAGACTTAAATGTACCTGCCCAGCAGCTCTGAACATAACAACAGAGCTCCCAGCTCAGCACTTGAGCTCCTATAAGGGAGAGACTGTCTCCTCAAGCAGCTTCCCAACCGTGTATATCCAAAGAGACACCTCATAAAGGAGAGCTCAGGCTGACATCTGGTGAGTACCCTTCTGGAATGAAGACAACAGAAGAAGAAACAATCCTATTTACAATAGCCACACACACACACACACACACACACACACACACACACACACACACACATAAAAAATGAAATACCTAAGAATACATCTAACCAAGGTGGTCTACCAAAGTTCTCTATAAGAACTACAAAATGCTGCTAAAAGAAATCAGAGATGACACACAAAAGGAAAAGCATTCCGTGCTTCTGTATTGGAAGACTCAATATCATTAAAATGGCCATATTGCAAAAAGCAGTTTACAGATTCAACCCTATTCTTGTCCAATAACCAATGTCACTTTTCATAGAATTAGGAAAAAAAAAAAAAAACTCTTTTAAAACTCATGTGGAACCAAAAAAGAGCCCACATAGCCAAAGCAATCCTGAACAAAAAAGAAGAAAGCCAAAAGCATCAAACTACTGGACTTCAAGCTATATTACAAGGCCACAGTAACCAAAACTGCCTGGTACTGGTTTAAAAGCAGACATTTAGACTGTTGGAACAGAATAGAAAACTCAGAACTAAAGCCATTCACCTAACAAGGCAAACCAAGACAAACGATGAGGAAAGGACTCCCCATTCAATAAACATTTCTGGGAAAACTGGGTAGCCATATGCAGAATAATGAAATGAGATCCTTACTTCTCACCATTTACAAAGATAAATTAAAGATTTAAATAAATTAAATCTTTAATTTACAAGATAAATTAAAGATTTAAATGTAAGAATTAAAGATTTAAATGTTAATTACAAAAATTAACTCAAGATGAATTAAAGATTTAAATGTAAGAACTTAAACTATAAAAATCATAAAAAGAAACCTAGGAAATAGCTTTCTTGACATTGGCCTTGGCAGATATTTTTTGGCTAAGTTTTCATCATAGTTGTACAATTGGAGTAAAATGGCTAGACCATGTTGCTGTCTGTGTGGACTAACTGGAATGTGCTCCTCTGAGTGTGGGACTTAATCTCAGATAATTCTACCAGAGGGTTGACAGCAAAGTGCTCTCTGCCTATGCAGCATTCCTTTCTTTCTTCTGGGGTACATATGCAGATCAGGCAGGATTGTTACATAGGCATAAACAAGCCACTGTGGTTTGCTGCATCCATCCCCCTGTCACCTACATTAGGTATTTTCTCCTAATGTTATCCCTCCCCAATCTCCCTACCCCCTGCTATCCCTCCCCTAGCCCCCCCACACCCCAACAGACCCCAGTGTGTGATGTTCCCCTCCCTGTGCCCATGTGTTTTTATTGTTCAACACCTACTTATGAGTGAGAACGTGTGGTGTTTGGTTTCTGTTCTTGTGTCAGTTTGCTGAGAATGTTGGTTTTCAGCTTCATCTATGTCCGTGAAAAGGACATGAACTCATCCTTTTTTATGGCTGCACAGTATTCCATGGTGTATGTGTGCCACATTTTCTTGATCCATTTTATCATTGATGGGCATTTGGGTTGGATCCAAGTTTTTGCTATTGTAAACAGTGCTGCAGTGAACATACGTATGCATGTGTCTTTATAATAGAATGATTTATAATCCTTTGGGAATATACCCAGTAATGGGATTGCAGGGTCAAACGATATTTCTGTTTCTAGATCCTTGAGGAATCACCACACTGGCTTCCACGATGGTTGAACTAATTTACACTCCCACCAACAGTGTACAAGCATTTATATTTCTCCACATCCTCTCCAGCATCTGTTGTCTCTAGATTTTTTAATGATCACCATTCTAACTGGAGTGAGATGGTATCTCAATGTGGTTTTGATTTGCATTTCTCTAATGACCAGTGATGATGAGCACTTTTTCAGATGTTTGTTGGCCATATAACTGTCTTCTTTTGAGAAATGTCTGCTCATATCCTTTGCCCACTTTTTGATGGGGTTGTTTTTTTCTTGTAAATTTGTTTTAGTTCTTTGTAGATTATGGATATTAGCCCTTTGTCAGATGGGTAGCTTGCAAAAAGTTTTTCCCATTCTGTTGGTTGCCAGTTCACTCCAATGATTGTTTCTTTTGCTGTGCGGAAGCTCTGGAGTTTAATTAGATCCCATTTGTCTATTTTAGCTTTTGTTGCCATTGCTTTTTGTGTTTTAGTCATGAAGTCCTTGCCTATGCCTATGCAGCATTTCAAACATGTGGGGAGAATAATTCCTTCATTCCTGAGAGAGGAGTTGCATGACACATAATATCTTTTACAACTGTTTTAAACCACACTAATTAATCTTTGGCCTGCCGAATAGATAGTTGCTTCTTTTCACCAAGAACCTCACTAACATAATGAGCAGCAGTGAAGAAATAAAAATTCATTCCAACTGTATTTTTGTACTCATTTGTAAATGTATAAAATTGTATTTTCTATCTTGGATTTCCTTAGTAATAACAAATTTGCTGAGTAACATACTTTTTCCATCCTTGTCATCAGGGGACTCAAATTTTTATGCAGTTTATTCAGAGAAGGTCTTATTTACCTAAATAGCTTATAATATTCTTGAAAATAAAAGCTATCTTTGTTTGTTTCTATAATACATATTCAGAAATATGTATAATTATGCATAGGAGCATAAATAGACAATAGGGACATAAATGTAACAGTTCTACTCATGTTCAAGTAAAATGTACTGCCGTATTATTAAATCTATTAGCTTATTTTTTTGTAAAGACTTCAGATCCAACAATCTATTAATGCCTAAAAAAAACCTGAATAATTAGTTTGAGAGGTACAGTTGTGTTCTGATTTCTGATTCTCATTCTACTATCTATGAGTCTCATTATTAAAATTCCTTCTCCTGGGTACAGAAATATTAGATAATAATTAATGCCATGTGAGGAATATCATGAAGTACTAAAGTCTCATTAAAAGTTCAGCACAATTCAGATCTGAACAACCGCAGAGATACAAACTGGGTTGCCTCCTTCATCAGGACTGGGTGCAGTTATCTTAATAACCTTAGTTATATTGTAGATTATTTAAATGCTAAGGATTATAATTTTTTTCAATAATAATCTGGATTTATTTACTTTAACTGTTTACGTTTACTTCTTTTTTAAATTCTGTCTTTTCAAAGACTTTGTTACATCAATGTTGTCAAAATGTATCTTCCCCAGCATTCATTTTTAGACAAGTTAAAAAATTGAATTTAGAATCGCAGTCATCTTGGAGACATAACAAATTTTCTATTACTTCTTAATTATATCGGGTTTTTATTATTATTAATTTTCTTAAAAACAATAAAAATATTCCACCATTTGTTAAAAATGATAAAAAGTGAAATAAACCAACTAATTATGTTTATTATTTTATGTGGTAATCAAATATATAAGTAATATGCTTGTTACATAAAATTTATTAATATACTATGTGCACATCTATAATAAACATTTTTCATTCTTGATCAAATACAGTGTTACTATTTTAAAATAACTTAATAGAGTGTTCTTTATTTTGAAACACATTAACAAATGTCCCTAACAAATATCACTTTAATGCAAATACATTATATAAAATATAAATTGGGAGTTTAAATCAAAATGTCATTAATTACATCATTCTTGTTTTAATCTATCATATAAACTTATTTGCAATTTATGAAATGTTGAAAGTAGACACTGTGAAGTTAATCACTCTTACCACATTGTCATTTAGGAGAAAAAAAATACAAGGGAAAGCATGAGCAGATCAAAGGATCAGTATAATTTCTATGAACTACTAATGTTCTCAACTTAACTTTAGATAGCACAGATTCTATAGGTTTCTAACACATTGCCTATATTATATGAAATGTAACAGAGTATAACAAAAGCAAGTGCAGTAGTCAGAAAGTCCCATATGGAAGTACCCGTTGAGTTCAATGTGGTTTGCTTTAACCAGATTTATATTCCATCCTACTGCATGGCCACACTGGATGAGCAATGTTTGAGGGGCTCATCTAAGGGACACATAAATATACAGTAAACTATAAAATATAAGCTCTCAGTTCTATTACACTGGATTTTGGATCAATCTTTTATCTCGGGATAAGTCTGCCTTTGAGGACGTTATCATGAGCAACAGAAACATGACTAAATAAATAATAAAAATGCATTTGATAAAATTTCCTGTACTATACAACAAGTTAAATCACAGCAAAAATCCTCAGAATGACCTGAGATGTTCTCATATCCCTAGAAGGAGAATATTTATTTCTGTTATTCTACTCTCAAAGTAACTCTCCATCATTTTCTCATAACACAAATTGCAAAGAAAGGTAATGTCTTTGGCCTTTTGCCTGTCAATGGATTATCTTTTTTGGAGTTAAAATGTTGCCATTGTCTAAGTTGCTCCTGCTAAAGACTAGAACAGGAGGTAAGTGAGAAACCTCTTCTGTTTCATGGAATGTCTATAAAATCCAAAGTAGCCTCATATCATGTTTTTCCTCTTACCAACTTATCATTGCCAATTCGATCTGCATCTCAATAACTCTTAATGAATTTAACTTTACTAAAATATTTTAAGGAAAGAAGAAAGATTAAAGGCATGGAAACATAAATAAAAATGAGAAAAATAAAAGCATAGTTAAGTGGATGAAAATTTTATGAATAGATAAATATGGCAAGTGATTAAGCCAGATTGGAGTATGTGAATAGCTGATGGTAAAGGAAAAAGTTCCATGATGCTATTTGAAGTCTAAGGGAAGAAAGAGGGAAAGTTATCATCAAACTCAATTCTTTCATTCTAAATTTTATACTTTTTTCAGTGCTTTATAGAAAAAGTGTTAGACATAAGCATATAATAAAAACATAGTGAATTTACAGATGCAGAAGTGACATTTAGAAGCAGCTAGCAATGAGTCAAAATTCAGAACTCTGAGAAACATTCTAAGTGAAGTAACTCAGGAAAGGAAAACCAAACATCGAATATTCTCTCTCATATGTGGGAGCTAAACTATGAAGACACAAAGATACAAGAATGATATAATGGATTTTAGACACTCAGTGGGAACGGTGAGTGGGGTGTGAGAGAGAAAAATCTATGCACTGGACACAGTGTACACTGCTTGGGTGATAGGTGCACCAAAATCTCTGAAAACACTGCTAAAGATAACCAAACACCACATGTTCCCCAAAAGCCCATGAAAATAAAAACATGACATAACATGACATGACAAAAAAAAAAAAAAAAAAAAGAATAAAAGTATCAGTAACAAATTACGTAAAAAACATAAGGTCAATACTGTATTCAACTGAATTCCCCTATGAATTTATAAGTTCCTTCTAAAAACTGGCTTATATTTTACCCTTAAAAATAATCTTTAATTTTTGGCTAGGATTCATTATCAAGATATCCCATTAGAAAACTATTAATGACACTTTACTTACTGTACATCTCTTCTTGCAGACAATTGGCTGCATGTTTGACATTACATTTATCTACAGCACACATAGTAAATTCATAGTAGGTATTTTTAAATTTCTCATTTTAATATTCATAAGTCACACAATTGACACTACACATGTTCACTCAATTCTTGTCTGTTATCTTTTTCTTTCCTGTTTAGGTAAATTGCACATTTAGCAGTAAACAGAGGAGAAAATATGATACTGATGTGAAAGCTGTTCTTAATTACATGATTTGCTCAAAGCCTCATTATTTTTGCATAATAACGACAGATAATTTAAACTTAATGCGCAGGCAGTTTCTTTGAATATTTACACCAATAGCTATAGAAAGTAAGTCAGTGATCTCCAGGCTGATGTAAGAATCTGTAGGACAAATTGGGAAAGTTGCAACTCAGTGGGCAAACACTGAAAAAAAATATTTGGGAAGAACTTGCAGGACAACAATAAAATTTTAGTTTGGTTCACAATGTAGAGAAATATTTCAGTATTTCTATATAATTCTAGCATCTGGATATATTAAACATACTTATATCTACTTAATATGCATGATGTTATATATATTTAATGTTTTTATCTAATATGGTATTATTATTGAAATACAGCCGATCTCTTTTTATTTGATGATGTGTTACATTATGACACACTGAATAGGTAAACTATTATAGCTTCTGCTGTTACCATATTCATAGCTCCATGATAGCTTACCTTTACAAATTAGGTTCATAGTCCACAGCAGTACAATAAATACTATGCATACTGTTTTTCTGTTGCCTATTCTACCCTTAGTTTCAGGGTAAGATGGACTGATGCTTTGCGCTAAACACATTGCTAACCAATGGGGATTATTTTATATTATAGGGTCCTGTTTTGGACTTGAATGACAGCCACAGTTATTTTGACCTCCTAGAGATAATAGCATAAATGGCAAAAAAATAAAAATAAGTTAGAAATAAAGAATTTTAAATAAAAGATAAAAACATGAAAGAAGTAATGCACTGTCTCAAGGAAGTTGAAAAGACAACTTTGATGATAATTTATTCTTTCTTCCTCTTCCACTGCATGCTACCACATTATGTTTATTCTTAGTATAGCCTCTCACATAACTTAAATGATTTCCATATTATTACTGAACATAGTGCCACCACAATCCTTCTTTTTTAAGTGTTAATTCAGTGCTTAACAAGTATCTAGTATTTTAGGAGAGCTGTGGATAGTTGTAAGTAACACATAAATATAATTATTAGATAAGAATGTTTAGCATAACTTTGTATTAAGTACTGTTGTAGAACTGAACATAGAGCTGTAGAAAAGAGTAACAGGTTTGTCAGTTAGAACTTTTCAGAAGTAAGATTTAAATTTTTCCATAAGTATTAGAAGATGAAAGAGGAGTGAAAACAGCAAAGGTAAACACCCTGAGGTCAGAATATACTTGAAACTGTGCCAGTATGATTTAAGCATAATCAGTAAAGCTTAGTGTGACAAGGGCTGAGGTTTGAATAAAGTCACTGTAACGCAGAGCCTTGAGAGCCAAGGAAAGAAACACAGATTTAACTCTAAAGACAATGAAGTGCAGCATGTGACAGATTTTAGTGGGATGAGCTACTTAATCCAATTTATATTTAAACTGACTGAATTTATTGCTCAGTGGCAAACTTTGCTACTTATAGTATGGCCCACAGAGAAACAGCATCAACACCAACTAGGAGCTTGTTAGGAAAGCAGAAGCTTTGGCTTCACTGCAGTCCTACTGAATCAAGTCAACATTTACAAATTTCCAAGAGAATCCTTCATACAATGAAATGTGGGAAGTACTGATTTAAGACACTCTTCTTTGATTCCACTGATTTTGTTCTGCTATAGACAAATTGTTTTCTTAGAACCCTCCATAAGTCTCATCCTGCAGGTTTTTGTTTTTGTTTTTCAGTGTAGCATGGCATATCACATCATTTTATATATTTCAAGTCTTCTTTTTTTCTTGATTTCATCCTAATCTTGCTGGAGTATATTTTCAAGTGATTGCCTCAGAAAGAGTTCAATAAAGGTAAACCAGAATATGTGCACAGCTGAAGCTTGTCTCCTTTTAGAATTCAAGATTAAAGACTTTTCTGCAGAATTTTAATGACATTCATTTGCCATTGCTCATGAGTAGTAAGATGTTAACATAAAACTTGTTCCATTGTAAAGAATCTTTTTTAATCTGAAGCTTTTATAAATTCTTTTTAAGTACATGATAATATTCTTAGAGTTTAGGGGTATTTTCCTCCATATTAATTTGATGATACCTTATGTTTATTTTTTTTGTTTATCTCTCTCTCTAGAACTCTTATTTGTGGTATGTTGAACATCTAGATTTTCCTTTCTTATGTATTTTCTCATTGTTTTATTTTCTATATCTTTTTTGTGAGAAAAAAATATTTTACATCTAGAAAATATAAAATTAATTAATGCAATTTATTCTTATTCATATTTATTGCACAGAATAATATAATATTCAACTTCTAAGGGAGCAACAAAAATCTCCAGCTTAGTGATATATTATTTACTGCTCGCTTTCTAATTGAACGTTTCAGTAGATGACTCTTTCTATTTAGTGGAATTTAATTTCATCTCTTCAATGACTAACTAGCCTGGATGTTGATATAAATCTCTAAGGAAGTAATATTTCTGTAAATCAGATTGTTAATATGATGTACACTGTAGTGAAATATTATGCTCACTATATTTGGGAAATTGTGAAAAAGAAAGAGATTTAGAAGTCAATCAAATTCAATTTTGTTTTATACATTCCTTACCTAATGAGAGACATTTTAAACATCTATTAAATATACTTTTTCTGTTTTGTAATCAGTGCTCTAAAACTTTGCAACACGATAGACTGCTGATTTTAAATTAGTAAATTGCTAAATTAGGTTCCCAGTCTAAGAATGATAACTGAACCTCTCTTGTACAAGTCATGCTTGTGCAGGATTAATCAGTTCTACATCTTTGCAGACAATAGTCATCTATATGCAATATAGTTATAGTATATGACTACTTAAACATGGTGATTTACTGATCATTGCAATATGTGATATGTGAGTGCCCATTCTTTATCTGATATTCATCTAGATGCTACAAATTCATCAGGAAAGGAAACAGACACAGTTTATGCCCTCATGGATTTTATGGTTTGCTGAAGAAATTCAGTATTTAAGAGCAAAGCTAACATGGAAATATGGAAAATTAATCTGAAAACTAACTGTTAAGCTGAGATCAAAAGGATGACCAGAAGTTGCCTGGTGAATTTAATATATAAGGATGGGTAAAAGAAAATCTCCTTCAAAGGAAATCATGTGAAGGCTCATATTTTAGAGCACATTCTATAAAGTCAGAGGTATTGTTTTGATGAAGTAAATTCAGTTACATAGATATAGGTGAGGAAGAAGTCTAGAGATGACTAGACTTCTCACATGCACCAGATTGTGAGAATGATGTATGGCAAGAACAATCAAAAGCCATTAAAGCATTTTCTACATAGATGTGAGATATTCTGCTTTGTGATTTTTAAAGATGACTGTCATTATAGAATAGATAAAACATTGTAGGGTAGAAATATAAGGTGTAGAGAGATATACTCTAAGTTGTAATTGAGGAAGGAATGAAGTGTTAGCATGAGTATAGAAAGCAGTGGATGTTTTCAAAATATATAGGAAATACACTGAGCATGGTCAAATGGCAGATCATAAATGGATTGATGAATTGTGAAGCATAAACAGAGATTTTAAAAGTAAATCTATTACAATTGAATTGATGACAGTGTGGAGTTAGAAAGTCATGAATAATTGGAAATCAATGATATGTCCCAGGTTTTAGGATTGAACAGTTGAGAAAATAGTGCTAACATAGAAATAGTAGTGTAGCATGCAGAGAGAAGAATAATTTAAAGGGCATGTGTAACCATCTACAGAAAAAAACTATGAATGAATATACTGAAAAGTAAAAAGAAACGAAGATCATGAGATATTTGTTAAGAGCAACCAAGATAGGGAAATCTTTAGTAAAGGGGATGAAATTGAGCTTGTCAAACACTGATGAGAAAACAAGAAAGTTAAAAGTCTTGAACTGGAACTGTACTTAGCCACATCAGAAGTCACAGGTGGCATTGGCAAAAATACGGTGTCTGTGAAGAAGTAGGAGCAAAAGTAGATTGAATGGTATAATGAGATATTTAAGTATAAAGATATGTTTGTTGAAAAAAATGTTTAGCTTTCAAGAGCAGTGGTAAATATTTGGGGGTAGATCTTGTGCTAATTGTACTAGCTTTTAATTTAAGATATTTGAGCTTTGTTAAATACTGATAAAGAGACTAATATTATCTGTATAAAAATAAGACAGTGAAATCAATAGCATGAACTTTTTATTAAGGAAGCTGATTATGGACAATATGCACACAATGAAATCATGGCGGTAAAATAGGTGGTAAAATTAGGAAGAGTATCATCTTTCCATTGTGATGGGAGAATAAAGGGGAATGTGTGCAAGTGTAGGTAGGTTTGCATGTTTATAGAGGAAACTCTCTCTGAATGATTAATATTGCTCCATTGTCCTCCTTAAATCTTTGAACCTTCTTTCTCACATATACCCTTAGGAGTTAAGTCTTTTGCTGGGCATGTGTGAGGAGGGGGGTTCAAAGATTTTGGAAGGGCTATGGAGCAATGTAAGATAGTAACTATTTCATGCCTACCAGAATGGTTGAAATTTTTGAAAACTAACAAATTAAATGTAAGTATTGTTATGGAGTAACCTAGATCATTGGTACCCTGCTGGTCAGAATGCAAAATGATACTATCACTTAAGAAAACTGTTTGGTGATTCATTTAAACTTACATATTTATATTGTGACCTAGCAATTCCATAGCTGGGAATTTACACAAGAAAAGGAAATACATATTCACAGAAAGACTTCTAACAGAATGGTTATAGCAACCATAATCAAAATTACCAAAACCAAAAGATAAGTCAAAAAGCACCCACAGGATCACAGATAAAAAGTATAATATCTTGATACAATAATTTACCACTCAGCAAAGAAGAGTAATATACTACTGTTGCATGCAAAACCATGGTTCATCTCAAAAGCATTATGCTAAGTTAAAGTAGTTGGAAACAAAAAAATACATTCAATATAATTTCATTTACCTATATTTCTATAACGGAGTAGGCAAAATGAATATATATAACATGAATAAAAAAGTGATCATGTCAATAAAAATGGATAAACCTCTTGCCAGTATATACTAAGAAAAAAAAAGAAAGAAGACACATAGAACAATAACTCCTTATTTCTCCTTCCTTCCAGCCTCTGAAAATCACCATTCTGTTCTCTATTTCTGAGAGTTGACTATTTCAGATACCTTCTATAAGTGGAATCATAAAGCATTTGTCTGTCTGAGACTGGCTAATTTCGTATAGCATAGTATCCTCCAGGTTTATTTATGTTGTCACAAATGGTAGGATTTCCTTCTTTTTTAAGAAGGAAATTATATATACATACATATACATTGTGTGTGTATGTGAGATATATACATATATATATATATACACATATATATATAAACACAAATTCTTTACCCTTTGATCTATCAATGGACATTGTGGTTTGTTCATATTTTGGCTATTGTGAACAATGTCGCAATACACATAGGAGTTCAGATATCTCTTAGTTAACATGTATTTGTGCACTTCAAATTTTGATAAAAGGGTACCTCTCATGCTAAGCATTGTTACTAGAAAAGTATTTTTAAGAAGCACACAAGGAAAATTTTGGACAAGATGAATAAGTTTGTTACCTTGATTGTAGTGGCAGATCACTGGTGTATCCATAGGTCTAACCTCAGCAAATTGTGAATATCAAATATACAGTTCTTTTGTATGTCAATTATACCTCAATAAAGCTGTTATAAAGAAAAATAGTTCAGGAGGGAGAGAGAACAGGAGAAAGAAAAAAAGGGAGAGAGAGAGAAAAATTACTAATATCAGAAATCAAAGAGGCAACATTACTGACGTAAAATGATACTAAAGGAATAATAAAGAAATCTTATTTATAAAACTCTATGTCCACAGATTTGATAACCAAGATAAAGTAGAACAATCCCTTGAAAAAATATAATTTTTCAAACCTTTCACAAGAATAAAAAAAATTGCAATAGGTCTATCTCTATTAAAGATATTTAATCAATAGCTTTTAACTTTCTGTAAGAGAAAACACCATCTACATGAGTTCAGTAGTGAATTGTAAGTATTTAAGGAATAAATCATATCAGTTACCTACAATTTATTCCAGAAGACAGAAGCAATGAGAAGACTTTCTAATTCATTCTATAAGGCCAGTATTATCTTAATATATATATTTAAAAAAAGGACATTACAAGGAAAGTAAACTATGAATCAATATTACTGCTCAAGAACATAGATTCAAACTCCTCAACAAAATAAATTATGAAAAGCAATTTAACAATGTATAAAAATAAGTATACACTGTTGAGTGTATGATGGACTATATTGTTTGCTGAGAGTGATGGCAAGGAAAACTGAGCCAGCCCCACCAAGCAGAAAACTGCTTAGGGTGTTCTAAAGTAGCAAGCAATATGTGTATCTCCTACATCAGTTAAAACTAGTTCTTTAAGCATGGGATATGTGACCCTGCCCCCATGGCTCCCTCATGGAGAATACTTTCTAGTCTGTCTTTGATCAGTGGTAAGGAGGCACCAGCTGCCTGCCTAGTTTACTTTTGTTCTTTGAGAAAACACAGAACACCTGTTTGTTAATAATAATCAACTGTTCAGAGAGGATAAATATGTGGGTCAGTATTTATTCTCATAAATACTGTCAGCCCCCTGAGGCTCTCAGCTCACAAGGTTGTTGGACCACTGATAGTCCCACTTTGCTGTTCTATCTGTGTGTCTGTTTCTTAATTCCTTCAGCGCTGCCTGGGTGGGGGTCTCTATGACCAAGCTGGTCTCAGTAAGTGGTACCCAACATAGGGCTCAAACCCAGGATGAAGGGTCACCTGAGTGACAGAGAAAGGAGAAGCTAAGCTGAAGGTAACCCCAGTACTCTCGAAAAAATCTCCCAGGGTAAGTTGGGGGATCTCAGAAGTGTCCCCAGAACTCTTGAAAGAATCTCCCAGGTGAGTTAGGGGGAGCCTAGAATTGTCACAGGAACTCTTGAAAGAATTTCCCAGGTAAGTTAGGGGGATCCCGGAAGTATCCCAAGAACTCTTGAAAAAAATCTCCCAGGGTAAGCTGGGGGAGCTCGGAAGTATCAGGCTAACAATGGGACAAAGATCAAGCAAACATGAGGCTTATTTATGGTGGTCTGTTTGGGCTTTAATGTGTTCTGTCTTAGAGCCATTTCAGACAGACAATGAGGAATAAGATTCAGGAGAGGAAGGGGTGTATGATGAAATATACAGAGAAACTATGGAGAAAAAAGATGAAAAGTCAAATTAGGACAAGGTGTGCCCATCAGTATCTTGCCGTGGGATAGCCAGACGCTCCCAATATTTCTACCTCTGCTTCTGCTACTGTATGTACTCCTAGTACTACGGTAACAGGTTCCATTCAGGTAGGAATTCAACAAGGAAGAAAAGAGGCAGATGTAGCAGCATGGCAATTTCTAGTTGTCGTCTGGTTAATTCCTATAGACTGGGATACTTTAACCTGAACTTTTTTATCTCCCTCTCAATTTTTACAATGTAAGACATGGCGTACTGATGAGGCTAATATTCAAGCTAATGTAAATGCTAATATTCAACTTCTGATTAATATTGCCATAGAACAGCTCTCAGGAACTGCTGTATGGGCTCCTTTACATGCACTGGCCACTATGGCTGACCTAGTCATAGAGCAGATTAGAAAGATATGTTTAAAATCTTGGGAGAAAATTACATCAGGAAGTGAAAAAAAATCCTTCTTCCAGACCTGTTAAGCAAGGGCTGAAAGATCCATATGCCTACTGTATAGCTCAATTGCAGGAAGTCGTAAGAAAGGCCATATCAGACACAGAGGCTCAGCATATTGTATTACACTTACTAGTGTTCGACAGTGCTAATTCTGAATGCCAGGCTGCTTTATGGCTACTTAAAGGGAAAGCTCACTTGGTGAATTACATTAAGGTGTATGATGGAATAGGGCGATGTTTGCATAAAGCTACTTTGTTGGCACAAGCTATGGCTGGACTCAAAATAAATAAAGGATATGCATTTTTTCCTGGGGTGTGTTTCAATTGTGGGAAAAGAGGTCATACAAAAAAGGAATGAAGAAAAGGACAAAAAACAAGGCCTTTACCTTTTTTGAAACAAGAGTACTGAGCCCTAGTTATGTCTCAGATGCAAAAAAGGAAGGCATTGGGCAAATAAATATCATTGAAGATTTGACAATGAAGGAAATCTGATTTCAGGAAATGGGTTGAGGGACCTGCCTCCAGCCCTGATGCAAACTGGGGCCTATCCAGTATGAGCTATTCTCTCATCCCTATACAGTGCTTGTTCCTTGCCACAGCTGGGAGTGCAGCAGTAGATTTGTGCAACTCTCAAAAAGTATTTTATGGGAAAGCCACCGCAAAAAATATCAACAGGAATTTGTGGCCCTTTACCCCCCAGAACAGTGGTTTTACTTCTAGGGAGATTTAGCCTTAATGTACAAGGGGTTAGAGTTCAAACAGGAGTTATTGAGACAGATTTCATAGGGGAAATTCAAATTGTGATGTCTTCCTCCATTCTGGGGGGTGCTGAGCCTAGGGAATGCAGCTCAGGTTTTAGTTATATATGAGAAAATAGGAAAAAGTGAAACTAAAAGAACTGGAGGATTTGGAAGTACAAACAAATAAGGCAAAGCAGCATATTGGGTAAATCAAAATACTGATACATATCCTACATGTGAAATTAAAATTCAGGTAAAGAAATTTAAAGGATTGGTACTGGAGCAGTTGTTTCTGTTGTTTCTCTCCAACATTGGCCAATTTCTTGGCCTGTGGAAAATGCACAGTTCAAAGTGCTTGGAGTGGGGCAGGCCTCTTAAGTATATCAAAGCAGTCGCATTTTAACCAGGAGGGAGCCACAGGGGCCGGGTCACATATCCGATGCTTAAAGAACTAGTTTTAACTGGTGTATGATATAGACATACTGTTTACTACTTTAGAATGCCCTGAGCAATTTTCTGCTTGTGGGGCTGGCTTGGTTTTCCTTGCCATCACTCTCAGCAAATATAGTCCATCATACCCTCAGCAATACACTACAGCCAAGTAGAATTTATACCAAGTGTGCAAGACTGGTTCAACATTCAAAAATCAAATGATGTTATCCATCCCATTAAAAGCTTAAAGAAGAAAAAAATCACATTATCATATCAATAGAATCAGAAACATCATTTGATACATGATACCATTCATAATAAAATCTCTCAGCAGCTAATATAGGGAAATTTTCTCTGTCTGATAGAACACATGTACAAAACAACACACAACTAAAAAAACTAATCTTTGATGATTAGAAACTGGGTGGCTTCCCATTAAGATAAAATGTAAGGACAAAAAGTGATCTCTCACTACTTCTTTTCAACATCTTTATGAGAAGTCCTAGCTAATAAAAATAAATCAAGAAAAGTAAATGGTTATATTTATTGGGCAAAACACGTAAAACTTTCTGTTTTTTTGCTGATGACATGATTATGTAAAAAATGTGAAATAACTGACAAAAATTCCTAGAATTAATAAGTAATTATAGCAAGGTGATAGAATAAGGTAAATATAAAGTCAATCACTTTCCTATATATGAGCAAAGAACAAGCAAAATTTGAAATTAAAAGTAGCATACCATGTACATTAATACTTCCCACAATGAAATAATTAGAAACAAATTTTATGAAATATGCACAAGATCTACATGGGGAAAACTACAAAATCCGATGAAAGAAATCAAAGAAGAAAGAAAGAGAGATTTCATGTTCATGGCGATAAAGACTCAATATTTCCAAGATGCCATTTCTTCCCAAATTGATCTATAAATACAACATAATCACAATTAAAATCCTAGCAAGTTACTTTGGGTATATCAATAAGCTGATTCTAAAGCTTATATATAGAGAGGCATAAGATCCAGAATAGAAAAAACAATATTGAAAGAGATAAACTTTGATGGAGAAGATTATCCAACTTCAAGGTTTACAACAAAGCTATAGTAATCAAGACAGTATTGTACTAGTAAAAGGATAGACAAACAGAACAAAATTTATTGGCCAGAAAGAGATCTACATAGTCAGGTGATAACTGAAAAAGGAGCAAAGGTAATACAACAGAACAAACTAGTATTTAAAACAAACAATACCAGAAGACTTGAGCATTCACATGTAAAAAAAAAATGACTCTACAAATTTTACACCCTTTACAAAAATTAACTTATAATGGAACATAGATGTGAATGTAAAATGGAAAACTATAAAACTCCTAAAAAATAGGAGAAAACCTGGGTGACTTGGGAATGGGTGATACATTTTAGATATTAATCTAAGGCATGCTCTATGAAAGAAATAATTGATAAATATATTTTATTAAACTTAAACTTATACCTTTAAAAAGACAATATCAGGAAATGAAAAGACACAGACTGCAAGAAAATATTTGTAGAAGATAGATCTAATAAAGGACTGTTATGTAAAATATGAAAAAACTCTTAAAACTCAACAAAAAGAACAAGAAAAACATAATTTAAAATGAAGAAAATATTTGAATAGGCACCCATAAAAATATATACATATTGCAAGTAATCATGTGAAATATGTTCAATATTATATTATTAGGAATTTGCAAATTTAAATGAGATACCACTGCACACCTTTTAGAATGGCATACTCTTATAATGCAATCCAGCAATCACTCTCTTTTCTATTTAACCAAAGGAGTTGAGAACTTATGTCTACACAAAAATGTTCACACATATATTTATATCAGCTTTATTCATCACTGCTGATACTTGGAAGCAAGTAAAAGGTTCTGTAGTAGGCACACAAATAAATGATAGCACATTTAGACAGCAGAATATTATTGATTGCTAAAAGAAAATGAGCCACAAAACCCTGAAAAGACATGGAGGTGTTTTTAGTGGAATATAGCAAAGTAAAGAAGCTAATCTGAAAATTCTGTATACAGTATTTTTCCAACTAGATGGTGTTCCGGAAAAAGAAAAACTATGGGCGCAGTAAAAAATAAATCAAAAATGAGTGGATGCTAAGGGGTGAGTAGAGGCATGAATAGATGGAGCAAAAGGATATTTAGGGCAGTGAAAAATACTCTGTGTGATACTATCGACATCATTATGCCTTTCTCCAAACTCACAGAATGTTCACCATCAATAACGAAGTCTAATTTAAACTATGGACTTTGAGTGGTGACAATGTCCCATTGTAGGTTCATCAGTGATAACAAATGCACCACTCTGCAAGATATGTTGATAATGGGAGACACTGTGCAGGAGTGGGGCTAGGGGATATATGTAAAACCTCTGTACCTTACTCTCAACTCTGCTGTGAGCCTCAAACTGCTCCAAAAAAATAATCTTAAGAAAAAGAAAATACATGTAGATCTTCCAGTAGATAATTAAGTAGTGATAATTTTAATGGATTTTAAAATGAAAAAATAACATGCAATACATGGCCAAATTAAAATATCATTATTACTTCTTAAAATAAAATATAGGACAGGGCATACAAATTTCTCAAAAGGAGGAGAGAAGACTGGACATTGATCCCTCTTAGGTTATGACTACCAAGCTTTCTACACTATTGATCATGATTTGTTGCAACAGGGTTGGTTGTAGTTAAACAGAATATTTTAGCTTAGTAAATTATTAAAAGAAACTACAATCCAATAGAAATCACACTTCATTTGTCAAGGTCAATGACAAATAGTGCCTTTACAATGTATTACCTAAGATTAATACAATCAGATACTAAATTTCACATAGAAACTCACTAAGTAGAACAACTTCCATGACATTTAAAGTGTTAAATGACTGTTCTTGCATTTATCTACTGAAATTTTTTATTATTCAAAGCATACCCAAACACTGCCTTCTGAATTGAAAAACAATGAAAATAGGCCCTTTATATCTCTGTACTTACTATGCATTTAAATATATAACTTGACAAATGTCCCAGATTTTTATAATTTATTAATGTTTCCCAATGCAGATCAATCACAGACATTAACTATACATTATTTTTAACTTTTAGCACCACTTAAACTACCACCAATTTACCACCTCTCTATTTCTTCCAAATATCTGTCAAAATATTTACCCTCTGAGCAAATCTCACAAACCATACCAAAGCAATGAGCAGTCATATCCAGTAATTGGTTGGAATTTAATGCATCTCCCCATGACTTATTTCTCAGAGACCAAGTATATCATATTTTTTATATAAATGGATGGGGAAAGAAAAGGAAAACTTTGCCTCTTTCTTATTTTCCTTCAAGAAGTCAAGTGACAGGCTTGGTTTTCTTTGTTGATTTGTTTAAAGTATTCTTGTTTCTCCCATTTCTTTCTAATCCTTTGCTTTCCAACTTGCGGTGATTCTAGCTGGCTATTATTTAAAATGCATTTTCTTTCTGTTACAAATATCTAGCTATTATGTATTTAACTTGAGATATTTGTGAAACACAAAATTGGTGTTTACAAATATGTAACAGTGGAAATTTCTTAACACTGTACGGTTATTTTAATATCTTGAAATAAAGAACCAAATATCAGTGCAGTGATAAATGGCACCATTTCAATTAAGTTATGACTCTTAGATCATCAATTTGTAATTCAAAGCTTTGATACTAATAGAAAAGCTAATGTTATTTTGTTAACTCTCCATTTGACTTACTGTTTGAATCAATGAGAAATACCTGGGTTATGCTTAATTTTAATTGATTTTTATACACAAAAATGTTGCCATTTACCAGCAATTAAAAACTCATCTTATTTCTGAAAGAATTATGAAGCCTTCTCAATGTATTTTTTCCTCAGTTTACAAAGCCTTATTAGTTTCCTTAGAAAGTCTCTTAAGAGTGGAAAAGTCAGTCATAAAGCTTCTTTCTTGCACTCTGAACATAAGAAGCAAGTGTGTGGTGTTCTCTAATGTGGAAGAAATATTTAAGCAGATTTATTTTCAAATATACTTTATAAACTTCAGGGAAATAATGTTCTTTTGGATAAAAAGAAGGTATAATTATCATAAACAGAAAGTAATAAAGGCCAATTTTTAATAAAAATATTTGAGTATATTTTCAGTGTTTAATCTCTCAATCTGAAATGTTCAAAGATTTTATTTTGTACAGGTGAAGGGTAAAGATGTATTTATCTTTTTATTTTTTCACATTATGCTGATTACACTTTTACTCTACTTTGCACAATAGCTTTGATTATTGTACAAATACATATGTCTAGTGTATGTAACACACTTTAAAGTTTCTTACTAGTTTCAGGATTAAATTAAGGTTTTCCATGCAAAGGGTACATGGCCTGTGTGTATTTCCTTTACCTTTATACTCCTTCACTGAGGAAATTATAGTTTCCCAAATATTAGATACAATCTGAAGTAACCTTTGCTTAAGGCATATTCTTCCTCTGTCCTTGCTGTATCTCATGCCAGGAAAAATCCTCTCTACCTTTCAAACACTGCTCAAATATCTCTTGGTGAAGCTTTCCTAGTGAAATGGTCCCCACTGTCCTCTACCTGTCTCCAGACAGAGTTAAATATTTTTTTTAATATGCACATATGATATAAATTTATATTATTTTTCATAAGGTAGAATTGTTTATACATAAATGTATCTTATTGGATTACAGTTATCTTGTTGACAGGGACTATTTACTATATATGATCATATCTGCATCAGAGAATGTTGTTCCTGGAACATGATAGGCAAATAGAAACTCTCTCCTGAGGGCAAAAAATGACTAACTGATTAACTCATTTCTGCCTGAGGTTACAATGTTTTGAATCTGAAAAATCAGACCTTGATGATGACCTTGAGCAGGATAGAAATAATTCCCACATGCTTAGAGTTCCAATAATGAAACACTAGCCATAAGTGGGTTTTAATAAGAAAAAATATTGAATAACAGGCAAAATTGGTCATTTGTTCACTAGCATCAAAAGTAAGATATTGAATCTAAGAATACTCTTTAAAATTAGATAATTTAGACAGTTTATGTCTTTTTTGTTTTAAACCTAACAGATACTTTTCTTGACAATTTTATGTACTTTTCATTATTTTATATTCACGGAATTATTTTGTGTATAAATACTATATTTTAGTATTTATTTAATAGATGAAGAAACTGAGGCTTAAAAGACTTACGTAACTTTCCCAATGTCATACAAACAAGTAACAGGCAACATTTGAATGCTGTTCTAGCTTCAAAGCCAATATTCTTCTGGTATTAGTTGAAGATGCCCATTATCCCAAAGAAGAAGCTTCAGGAGAAAAAATAAATCATTCGCTAGAGACCTAGTCTTTGACTTTTAAAATTTATTTCTTGTAAATTATTTTTGAGAATAAATTTTACTTTGGTCAAACTAGGCATTGACAACTTGAAAGTTAGACAGTTCAGGATGGTTTATTGCAATCATGTTTTACTTGCAGTGGTTTCCTCTAAATGAAAATGTTAAAGAAAATATTCTAGCTATATTCTGTAGATAAACCTAAGCATTACTGTTTTATACGTGCATACAGTGTACTCCAACTGGAACCTTACATTATACCTTAAAGCTTTCAAGTTAAATATATCTACTTTGACCTCTATTTAAACCTCCTTTGAAACCAACATGTTACTGGTTTTAACTATATTGATTTTTCAATTGAAGATAGCATTGCATTCACGTGAAAGTTCATTTGTTACAGCTTTCCATTTATAAGCTCCTGCATCTTGATTTAATGTTATTTTCTTGCAGAAACTAAAGTTTGTAGGTCAATCTTGAAGAATGAGTATAACCACAAATATAGCAGATGCCTCATAAAATTATCTTCTACTGCTTCCCTGTGACCTCTGTCAAAGAAATAACACTCATACCCGCGTCAGCATGAACAGCTGTGGATGCCGCTGTTAGATAGCCCTGACCTATCCTCCCAAGGGTAGTGTCCAACCAGGAGGGAATGGTGATTTTCACAGAGTCAATGTTATTAACGCTAACATAAATCAGAAAATACTGCCTCAAATCTAAAAATTAGATGCCACAGTTCATAAAAATCAGCAAACTTCCTTTGTAATAAATCAAGCCAAGTTCTATGTAGATGTTTATGGAAATGATAGCAATTATGTAAAGATTTTTATATCCTTCAAAAGTTCATTTACAATAAATATGTAAATGGATAAATAAATTGCACATTTCTTTTGCAGTGAAGTAATTAGAAATCTTACTCTTATTTTCTGCTGAAGGAGCCTTTAAACAAAAATTCACAGTGCAGAAGATGGTAGAACTAAACACTGCAGGTATTTTCATTATGTTACACTATCTGTAACTTATCTTGCTAGACCAATCTATAAGTAGTAAGGAAGATGCAAAACCAGGAATTTGACTTATATAGCCAAATTAGTTAGCAAAATAAATGCTTTCATATTGTAGTTTCTCCACTTGATCAATAAGTCTTTTCATATATAAACTCATCTTTATGGCTGGGCACTGTGGCTCACATCAGAAATACTGGCACTTTGGGAGGCTGAGGCAGGTGGATCACCTGAGGTCGGGAGTTGAAGGCCAGCCTGAACATGAAGAAACCATACCATCTCACGCCAGTTAGAATGGTGATCATTAAAAAACCTGGAGACAACAGATGCTGGAGAGGATGTGGAGAAATAGGAACACTTTTGC
>NW_016107344.1:692858-727370 GCF_001604975.1 Cebus imitator
AGATCAAACACCGCATGTTCTCACTCATAGGCGGGTGTTGAACAATGAGAACACATGGACACAGGGAGGGGAGCACTACACACTGGGGTCAGTTGGGGGGAAATAGGGGAGGGACAGTGGGGGATGCGGAGCTGGGGAGAGATAGCAAGGGGAGAGATTCCATATGTAAGTGATGGGGAGGAAGGCAGCAAATCACACTGCCACATGTGTACCTACGCAACAATCTTGCATGTTCTTCACATGTACCCCAAAACCTAAAATGCAATAAAATAAATAAATGGAGAAAAAATACATAATTAGCAGGGTGTTGTGGTGCATTCCTGTAATCCCAGCTACTCAGGAGGCTGAGGCAGGAGAATCACTTGAACCCAGGAGGCGGAGCTTGCAGTGAGCTGAGATTATGCCATTTGACTCCAGCCTGGGCATAAGAGCAAAACTCTATCTCAAAAAAAAAGAAAAATCTTTGTGTGTCTATAAATATATACACACATATACACACACATAAGACACATACACATAAACACACATAAAAACACACACATATATGTACCACACACACTTGCCACCCCACATTTACATTCACATATCCACATACACTGGAACACACTCTGGTTTATCAACTTTAAGGTTTTCTAATAACTTCTTAGTAGCTTTTAGCTGACACTGAATACATAAACTTTAGCCCAAGAAATCTCTGAATAAAAGGAAAAGGACTGTATGTGTTTCATTAATTAAAATTTGTGTTTCAGTTTAAGCATGTGATATAGTTTGGTTGTGTCGCCAACTAAATCTCATCTTGAATTGTAGCTCCTATAATTTCCACATGTCATTGGAAGAAGCTGGTAGGAGGTAATTGAATCATGGGGGTATGGGAGTGTGTCTTTCTTGTGCTGTTCTTGTTATAGTGAACAAGTCTCATAAAAACTGTGCAGCTCCCCTGCACAAGCTCTCCTGCCTGCTGCCATGGAAGATGTGGTCTCATTTGCCTTCAGCCATGATCGTGAGGCTTCCCCAGCCCTGTGGAAATGTGAATCAATTAAACTTCTTTTCTTCATAAATTACCTGGTCTTAGGCATGTCTTTATTAGCATTGTAAGAATGGACTAATACAGCATGCTTGAACTCCATAGGTTTCCATGAGCTCACGAAGTTAAATCAAAATCAACAAATTCCCATGTATTGAAATGCATTCTCCTCTGGAAGAAACCTTTTGGCTGCTTTATGGCACACAAATATCAAAATAAGTTTTGATACATTTGAATTTGTAACTTCATGAAAATGCAATCTTCAACTCTCCCCCAATTTATTTCTGGTATCTTTTTCCCCAGAAATAGTTCTGAATCCAAGGTGCTACAAGGTTTCCTCATGGACTGTGTTTGAGCTACAGGCAAATGTGGGAAGAACATCATTAAAATATTTTATTAAACCATGAAGAGATGTAAGATCATTTCAAAAGTTAGGCCAAGCTGGGGGAGAAAATGATCCTCTAAAAATATATACTACATTAATTTATTCAACAAGTTATTTATAGATTATCTTCTCCATGCCAAGAGTTGGAATAAGTAGTGAAATTAAAAAAAAGATCAAGCAACCACTCTCATGGTTTTTATAATCGCATGAGTTTTAAAACTTACTGAAGAGCATCAGATAGTGAACTAGTAACTACCATTTACTATAACGAGTAACATTTCGCAAAGAAAAAATATCAGGTAGGATATAGAGATAATGAGAGAAAGCTGATATTTTACAGATTGGGCAAGAAGGTTTTCTCATTGAAACCCAAAAATGTAGAATCTAGAAGTGTCAATATTCTGGGAAACTGTTAAGTTAAGTGAACAAAGAGGAGAAGAGCAGAAAATCAAGAGAGAGAGGGAGAAGTTGAGGGATTATGGTGGCCTTTCAGCCTGTATTAAGGAATCTGGCTTTTATTCTAGGTGAGACAGAAAACCAGTGGAAAGGCTAGGGCAGAGAGGTGACATGGAATTATTAGGTTTTATAAAATTATCTTCTATTATTCTGTGGAAAATAAATGAAAAGTGGTCAAAAGCAGCATGAGAGAGACCAGCTTGGAGGCTCCTGAAATAATTCAGGAGTAAAGGAGGTGGAGGTAGGGGGAAGTAATACCATGCCATGTATTTTACTATTATTATTATTATTACTGTTAATTGTTTTTAGAGGGGGTGTCTCTGTTGTCCAGCCTGGAGTGCAGTCATGGATTACAGCTCACTGCAACCTCAATCTCCAGGGCTCCAGTGATTCCCCTACTTCAGCCTCCAGAGTAGCTGAAACTCCAGGCACACACCACTAAGCCTGGCTAATTTTTTGTTCCATTTTTGTAGAGATGGGGGTCTTTCTATGTTGCTCAGGCTGTCCTCAATCTCCTGGCCCCAAACTATGCTCCTACTTTAGCCTCCCAAAATTCTGGGATTGCGAACATGAGCCATCATGCAAGGCCCGGACCCTGAGATATTTTGAAGGTAGAATTGATATGATTTGCAATAGACTAGATGTTAGGTGGGAAAGAAAAACACCTTAATTATATTGGTTTCCTCATGACCTTTTTATTTTCTAATACTTTTTTTCATTTAAGCTTTTACTGTTTGATCCCCATGACTCATTTCAAGCAAAAATATACTAGTGACAAATAACCATGCAGAATACAAATGGAAAATAAAGTAAAGTGCACAGTTTTCTGCATGCTCTAATTTTTCCCCACAAATAATTCAGGTTGCTCATATAAACTTTCTAGTAGCTATTTATGAATTCTGAGAAGAACACTCTTGTCTTTGGCATAATTCCATCTCTTTTCACACATCATTACCTTTGGATTTTTCCCTTGCCTAAAGAAATGCAGCCCTTTAGCTAGACCTTGCTACCTACAGTCTCTTCATATAGTCCACCCCCTTTAAGCCCCTCTACTGGTCTAGGCAGTCGGTTCCAATATACTTATTTGACAGTTAGTATATTCCAGTCATGCTTCTGCTCACTTCATGATTTCTCTATACAAAATAATAAGTTACGTTATATTTTCCCACATTTTATACACAAAGAAACTAAGCAAAAGAGTAGTTAAGTAATTTGTTCAGCATCACCCACCCAGTGAGAAATAATCCAGGGTTCACTTCCTGCAAACCTGGCTGAGTTTGTTCTGTCAATCTTCAGGCTATGAGGTCTTACCCATAATCCACCCCCCAGCCTCACCCAACCAGTAACACTGACTGCCTGTAACTTCCTCTAAGCCCTGCTTTTCTCTAGGAAAACTAACTTTGTGATGCTTTTTATTAGGTAAGTTTCCTAGAGCTAATCTAGTCTCTAATTAAAAGCAAAGAAAGAAAAACAAACATAAAAACAAAATAAAAAAGTCTGTGTGGCACCAGTGGTACCTCAATCCAGTCGAAATTGATAACTTGTCAAAACACCATGCTATTCAACAGTGTCACAGGCTACCGAAAAACACTTGTTTGACTAGGTATCTTACTGCTTTTGTTTCTTTACAAGAAATAAAAGATTATTTCAGAAATAAAGATAGAGAAAGATTTTATTACAAGCTATTATACTTTATTGAGGTACCTGAGAATAGAAAAGGAAGTGTGCTGCGACCTCATTAGAGACCAACATCAGAAATATTAGGAAGCTCGTCTAGAGTTTTCGCCTTAATGTGGACACTGGATCTTGTTCATTCTGCCATATACCAGTATCTTTATTTTCTATCCAAATATTTATCATCTCCCACATGGGCACATGACCGTTGATATCCACATATAAATTCCTGAGTTTATATGGTCTCAGTGTAAATAATCAGCAAAAATTAATCATAGCCCATAAAATTCCCTTTTAATCTTGGAGGAAAAAAACTGTGTTTTCAAGCTAGAGTTAGAAGACTTCCTGTAGCATTCTATCATACCAACATCACTGTCAAGTCCCTGGGAATAACTTTAAGTGGATGGCCCAAATGACCAAAAGTTTTATTAAAATTGTAAGTGAAAATTCAATGCCATTTTGAATTACTATTGAAAGTAGCCATTGTAACTCCATTCAAACTGTGCTAGATTTCTAAAGGCAGTGATATACCCACTATATGGATGGGGTGATTAACTGAGACACACACACATGCACATACAATAGCTCTATGTCCATTATTTATTTTTCACATTCAAATAATACATATTTTAAAGTGTCTCCTAATGTAATTTTTCTGAGAGATGACAAAAGGAGGTGAGTATTGAGCTAACTCTTGTTTCTATGCCCCTTCTTTCTCTTCTTACTTGTGCTCTTTCAAAATGCCCTATTTTCTCCCCTTTCTCCTCAAATCTCCGCCGGTTATAAAGCTTGCTACTTTAATGCCACCCCTTAACTATCTTAATTTACAGTAGAATATCTATTTTCCCATAGTATTAAGCAAAATCTTATATGCATAGCCCCTCAAAGGTTCTTTACACCTAAGAAAAACTCATTAAACATTTGATGAATTCATCAGCTGTAGTTAACAATAAGATACTTGTTTATTCTTGAATTTTCATTCCATGATCTCTATTTTAGTTCAGGATTCTATTTTCACCCAGTTACTCTAAGGATTATAAGGAAGGTAATATTCGAAAGTGTTTTTGATTCTAGATATTTCTTTATTTCTCAAAAAAAATGGCTTCTCAAATATATGTAAATATATATAATATATAATTAATATATAATAGAGGCAGCATTTGTTTGATGGAGAATTAAAATCATGTACAAAGGGCTTTACTCCCATATTTGTTCTCTGCTGTGTTACTAGCAGATAGGATTATTAATAATTTCAAACCTAAGCATAGCTCTATGCATAATACAGTTACTTTACATAAATATTTTATTATATCTATTTTTATTAGTCTCTAAATTCATGATTATCCTTTAGAATGATTTTACAATAAAAAATAGTTTCTGTAATGTAAACTGTATCCCATAGGGATTTATTGGTTCCTATTCCCCTGGTATAATTTCATATCTCTTTACTTTCAAAACCAATTTTGAATTAAAAGACTCTTCTAGATAATTTATTGCTGAATTTTTCTCTGTGAATATGTGTCTCTGTGTGAAGGTGAGTTATGTATAAGTGTTCATTTCAAACAAGTTCAAGAAAACTTTTTTATTAACTTATATATATGTAGTTACCATTTCTCCAATTTCCAGTTACTTTTTCTATGTTTCTAGTTCACTTAAGTTTCTTTTTTTTTTTCATTTTTCCAGTTTCCATTGAAGTTATAATTTATTTTCAACTGGTTTTATAGTTGTACATTACATGTTTACATTTCTGGTTTTTCTATGAGATACATGATTTTTACTTTCGACACTTTGTTCCTGCTCTGTATTTCCAATATCTGCCTTTATTTATTTGAGAGTATTTAATATCTTCATTATACATTTTCTTTTGGTTTGGTTTATTATGACTGGTTCACACGTACCAGATTATTATTTATGTTTGTTTTTATTTTTAAAAAATCTCTGTATGTAGCAATTGAGCTCCTCAGATGTTCAGTTTTCTTTGTGAACTCACATCCCTTGAGATATCAACTACTTGCCTGGCAATCTCAAAGGAGAGACACAAACATTAGTGATTGCTTTCACTTTCTAAAGTTACTAGTTACTGTATAAACCAAGAATTTAGTTTACTCCAGCAATTCTGCTTCATGGATAAATAAACTCCTCTGGTGTTCTCCCAACCGTTGCTATTTGCTAAGAACTACTATTCTTGGATGTAATCACCACCCCTCATGGTCTACACCTACACTTTTTGACAAGGGCTTCTGGAGACCCACCAGTCCTGCATTAGGTGTGCCCCATCCTAGTCAACATTAAACACAAACTTTGTTACTTATCTCATACTCCAGACTAGTGAGGGGTTACTGATGTTCTTGTCAATCTTGCATTGTTGATTTAATGTGAAAGATACACCAAGGACAGTAATGGAAACAGGGCACAAAGGGAACAACTAAAATATCTGCTCTGTCTTATATTTGGCACACATGCTCTTTCTTTCTTTCTTTCTTTCTTTCTTTCTTTCTTTCTTTCTTTCTTTCTTTCTTTCTTTCTTTCTTTCTTTTCTTCTTTCTTTCTTTTTTCTTTCTCTCCCTCCCTCTCTCTCTCTTTCTTTCTCTTCCTCCTTCCCTCTCTCTCTTTCTTTCTCTTTTTTTCTTTCTCTCTCCCTCCTTCACTCCCCTCCAACCCTTTCCTTCCTTCCTTATTTCCCTCCTTTTCTCCTTGATGGTGGCTGCAAAACTCCAAGGGGTTTAAATGAGGATAACTATAATGACAAATACTATGTTTTCCTTCTTCCCTCCTTCCCTCCCTCCCTCCCTCCCTTCCTCCCTCCCTCCCTCCCTTCCTTCTTTCTTTTTTTATTCTTTTCTTCTTTCTGTCTCTCTCTTCCTTTACATAGGTAGAATCTTTCACTATTTTTCCCAGGCTGCTCTCAAATTTTGGGGCTCAACTTATCCTCCTGCTTCAACCTTCTTAGTAGCTAGGACTACAGGAATGCATTACAACACCTGGCTTCATGCTATTTTATTAAAAATTACTGAATCATTCTCTGGCTATAACATTCAGTTGTCACCATGTTTATCTTACAATTATTGTGCTAGAACCACTATGTATACATATATGGCATTTTTACACTATAACATTAAAAATGGGTTATAACAAAAATATATTTTATATCTATTTTGACATATTTAAATATCAACAACATTCAAATATAATATGTTCATAGTTGTAACATATAATCACTTTGAATGTCTCATACAGAGTCTTTTCATTTATAGGTTCGGAAAATAATAATTTATCAGAAAGTGGATTTAAAATTATAGTAATAGATTTCCATAGTTTAAAAGATATTTCCCAGACCAAAAAGTATAAGCATGAAGTTGCACAATGGCAAAAGGATTTAAAACAAATGAAAATGTTCTAATGACTGACTCTGAACTTAGTAGATTAAGAAAACTTAATATTATCAATGAACTGGGAACATATTAGTCTCCATTTGACCAATACTTCCACTTCCACTTTAGGACTCTCCTCTCCAGAAGCAGTGTACCTCAAACAGTAAATATCTTTTCAGAATGTTTATTTAGTATAAATTTCAGAAAGGGGCATCGACATTTCCACAAGAGATATCCCTGTTTCCATCATCCCTATGACTGCCAGACACACACACAAACACACACACACACACACACACACACACACACATACACTTCAAGTGAATCATGGTTAATGAACATGAGATATTTTGTTTTTTCCAACAGCAAAGTTAGATTCTGGATTATAACTCTTGTGACTTTCTTACACTTGTCTCTGCTTCTACAACTCATTTCTTAGCCAATTTTCTTTGCATATGATTTCATTCAGGAAGATTCTCAGCATCTTGCTTTTATGGGATCTTTGGAATGTCATTTTTCTGGCCAGAAACCTATAGCCAGTTATGCCTTTGCCTGAGTTTTGCTAGGGCCAGACAGGTTGTTCTACCTACTTAGCATTGCAGGCTGTGCTTAGCTCACACTGCTGACCTGGATCCCACACCTCTAAGGCAGACTGAGAGTCAGGTGTGGAGCCACAAGGGGTGTGTAAGCAAGTGTGGGGTCTAACCACCATTCAGTCAGACACACTGGCTACTGGTAGACAGGGAAGGCAGCTCCAGGTGCCTGCATGGGCACCGGCTCTCTGCAAGGCCGTGACTGGACCAGGAGCACTGCAAGCAGCTTCCTTGGCTGGCATTAGGGAATGTGGTGGGGCCTGGAAGCTTGGAGATGCCAGGAACCATGGGGCCTAAAGAAGGAGTCACAGCTTTGGCTCAGGGAGCTCCCTGAAGGGCTGCAGCTTTTCTCTTCTCTTCTCTTCACCTGCAACATGGCAATCAAGGAGCACATTTCAACCCTGTTTGTGTTACATCTCTTTTAGCTTAACCATTCATGGGCTCAAGTTTTTTCCCTGCTGCCAGGAAGAATGAGATACATGGATAAGTAGAGGGTGAATAAGATGAAGAGGAGCTTTATTGAGCCATAGAACAGCTCAGAGGAGACCCACAGTGGGTAGCATCTTTCCACATCCAGGGTGTCCTGATGAGTATTCAGATCCTAGCAGGTAGGAGACCCTAGAGTGGGAAGCTCCTCTCTGAAGGCAGGTCATTTCATCGTCTCTTCAGCTCTTGGCAGAGAGGAGGCCCTGGAATGGGTGGCTCCTCTCTGCAGGCAGGTCATCCCAGCATCTCTGCAGCTCTCAGCAGAAAGGGTATCTTCTCTCTGCAGTTGGTTATCTGGACATCTGCTCATCTCTGACTGAGCCTCAGGCTTTTATGGGCCTCAGAGGGGAGGAAGTGTGCACCCATAGGTCCATGGATGGCTATTGGTGGGCCCAGAAAAGACACCACAAGTTCCCACTCTGGTCTGTGGGACTGGAAGCCTGCACCACAGCCATCGGGTCCTCCCGGGCCTGAAGGTGGGGCCTCCGTGGGTGCCTGACCCTTCCCCCTTAGGAACATATCTGCTTCCTGCGCTATTGATGGTGCCTGGGCTCAGCCTTGACTTTGTTTCAAAATCAGTGCTGACAAGGTGCTGACAGCAGAGAGAAGTCAGGCAGCAAGAGCAGGCACTTCTGAGCAAGGCAAGGGCAAGGGGGTCTTCCTGGGCCCCAGATAGTGCAGGGTTACCTTTGTCAACAGCTGCTATTTGGGTGGCTGCAGCTGCACCTGGATGGGTAAGTGTCCTTCATACTCTGTGGAGCTGGAGATCCAAGTCTGCAGCTGTGGTTTGGGTAGCTGCAGCTGTGCCCAGGAGGGGAAAAATTCTGGAAATTCAATGTAATCCAAAGTTCCAAAAAATTACTTCTCTCCTCAAGTGTTTCACACTCTCATGTTAATTATTCACCCTACTGCCACTGTTGAATCTCCAGTTCCCCTGACACTGTTAGAAAAGTGATCTGATTAAGCACGTAGATTTGTGAATAACAGCTCCCTAGACACTTCTACTAGTATTTGGTTATTCATTGAATATCTCTCTATAGTATGTGAATTAGCAAATAAATATTCTAGATTAAGATATGCCTGCTTTCCTTCCTCATAGTAGATATTCAATAATGTTTATTGAATTTGCTTCAGACTATATTGGAAAGAAAGAAAATTTAATGTAGTCACATCTAAGGCAACTCAAATTTTCATAAACTCACTGAATATTTCCTATGCAAATCTCATCTAAGATCCATACTGTAGATTGTCAATAATCTAATAAAAATTCCACAGGTTTCCAGTCAGGAATTTTAAGTCATGATGTAATAGAAACAGCATGCCCAGGACGAAGCTACCACTCCCATTTCAGTTAAATTAGGCCCTTATGCCTCTTCCCAATCCATGGACCATAAGGGAAGCAGCTGGAAAAGGCAGGAGCAGATGGGGGTGTGAACTGAGTGCCAACTCAATGTTTTTTCTTCATCAAGCAAAGGTTTCGCTTTGAAGCATGTGAATGTCAGCCAAGAGCTTTGTGGAAAACTTTGGCATAGACCTGGAGACCTAGGAAGAGCTTCAGCTTCCAAAGAGTAACATGATCAACAACATATATTTTTCCAATTTTCAGTTTAATGGCTTTGACTGTTTAGGGGTGATGAGATAATAGGTTATAAATTTTTAAAATCTTCCTTCTCTTTCTTATCACATTTACATTTCTGAAAAGAAGGGCTAGCAGGGTTGTCTTTATTATATATTTCATCCATCCCCACTGTCTTTATAGTGTGTAATGTTAATGAATATGTGAGGGAGGCTGAGATGGTCTATTGTGAAGGGGTACATAGTCTTAACACAGAAAAAAAAGAGATTTTTAGAGAAGTTGAGCTTAGTTGAAATGCCCTAAGGTAGTAAATTCTAGTCATCCTCCCGTCCTAAAATAGATACTCAGGGTTCTTCATAGTGATAAACATATTTTTGCCAGAATAACTGTATGAATGTGGGTGCTATTTAATGATAAGGAATATTAAGAGAGGAGTTGACATTTTCTGAAGTAAAAAAAATTGTTTATAGAAATGCTAAATTTGAGGTGTCACATAAGTAAGTTAGTGATGTGACACTGGAAGCCAAAGAATGAAGTTTGTACTAGAGATAAAAATGTTGACCTTATCAGCATATTAATGGCAAATAGAGTTACAAGACCAGAAAGTACCTTTTTTTGTTTCTTTAATATGCATAGGGTATTGCTGTGTTGTGCATGCTGGAATGCGATGGTATAATCATAACTCACTGCAGCCTTGAACTCCTGGGCTCAAGCAATCTTCCCACCTCTGTCTCCAGAGTAGCTGGGCATATAGGCATGCACCATGATGCCTGGATATTTTTTTCTCTTTTTAAATTTATTGTAGAGACAGAGTTTCACTAAGTTGCCCAGGCTGGTATTAATCTTCTGGCCTCAAGCATTCCTCCCAACTTGGCCTCTCAAAGCTCTGGGATTACATGTGTGAACCTCTCTACCCAGCCTCAGAAAATATCTTAGTAACAATAACTAACATCCACTGAGCTGTTATTAGGTCTCAAGTACATTTAAATAATTTTATTCACTTATTTCAAACAGCAACCTTAATAAATAGACACTATTACTGTCTTCACTTTAAAAATGTTTATAAACTATGATCAGAGAGGTTAAATGTCTTGCCCAGGGTTACCTGCTAATAAGTAATCAAGCTTGAATCATCAAACATATTGATCATATGTACTGAATAACTATATACCACCTTTCATGTGATAATGATTATAATAAATGTTGAAAAGAAAATCCTCAAAATAAGTTTTAGGGCAGTTGAGCATTTGGACATAAAAAGTAAAAGAAAGATCCCCTACAGGATACTTAGAATAAGCGACTAATGAAATAGCAATAAATAAGGAAAATACAGGATTCTGGAGTCAAGTAAAGAACATCTTTTAAGATAAATAAAGTGAACAATTATATTAAATAATGTTGAGATTAAAAGGAGACCTTAGCAGTGGTGTACAGGTTTTGGTTTCCTTAAGACAATCTTAATTGGAGTGGTAGAAATGAAAGTGTTTCTGGAACAGAGTGAGAGGTAGGGGAAGACAAGGAAGTAAAGTAAGTGAGTATAATTGACTTTATGGGAAAGATTTATTTAAAGGTTACTCAGATGGTTTTGGTATTATAGGATCAAGATACAATGTCAAGAAAGGTTTTGTATATTTCGGAAAATATTATAGCATGTGTGTTAGGACATTCTTGCATTACTATAAAGAAATACCTGAGACTGTTTAATTTATGAAGACAAGAACTTTAATTCACTCACAGTCTTGCAGGCTTTCCAGGGAACAGAATGCTGACATCAGACCGGCTTCTGGACAGGCTTCAGGAAGCTTACAATCATGGGTGAAGTCAAACAGGGAGCAGGCATGACACATGGAAAAACAGAAGCAGTGAGAGAGACTGAAGAGGGGAGGTGCCACACTTCAGAAATCAGATCTCATGATAACACATTCAGTATTATGAGGACAGCACCAAGGCAAGAGGAATCTATTCCCATAACACAAACCCACCAAGCCCCACCTCCAACAGTGGGGATTACAATTAAACGTAAGATTTGGTGGGGACATACATTCAAACTATATCAGCATGTCTGAATGTTATTGGGAAAGATTCATAGGACAGATACAGTCAATGAAGCTGGAGAATTAGGGGATCGTTGCAGGACTGATGTCACTGAGTAGGCAATGGGGACATGATAACTGTACAAGTGAAGTGATTAGACTAATCAGACTAGTGAATCGATTAGACCTTAGTCAAAGTAAGAGTGAGAAAAATCATAACATATGAGAAGACCTGTAGAAAGAATGGTAGACTTGGATATGGAATGTTTTTTAAAATGTCATGTTTTTACTTTTCTTCAGTGATTTCAGAATCAACAACTTCAAAAATAAGAAAGAGAGTAAAATGTAAGTTATTTGAGAAGAAAGGAAAATTGTAAAATAGAGATCTCAGAGAAAGAGAAGATAAGCTTATTACGAGATATGATAAGAAGAATAAGATTTTCCAGGTTATCTTGTGATATGGTTTGGCTGTGTGCCTACCCAAATCTCATCTTGAATTGTAGCTCCCATATTTCCCACATGTCCTGAGAGGGACATGGTGGGAGGTGACTAAATCACGTGAGTGGGTTTTTCCCATGTTGTTCTCATGATGGTGAATAAGTCTCACAAGATCTGATGGTTTTATAAAAGGCAATTTCCCTGCACACGCTCTTTTGCCTGCTGCTATTTAAGACGTGTCTTTGCTACTCTTTCCCCTTCTACTCTGATTGTGAGCCCTCCTCAGCCATGTGGAACTATAAGTCCATTAAAGCTCTTTTTCTTTATAAATTACCCAGCCTTGGGCATCTCTATTTCATAGCAATATGAAAATGAACGAATACTTCTTGGCAATGCTGAAGGTTTATGATCGTGGATATGAAGTCAGAACAGTAACAATAGATGTGTGATTTTCTTCAGCTATGAAACTGTTAGTGCAGGTAAGAAGTATACCAAGATGTTGATTTTAACCAACATTGGAAATAGTAGGGTGAAAGTAGAGAGTTAGAAAACAGTTGAAGGTTTAGGTAAGAAGGCTAGTACTTTTCTATTTCTTCTTTAACTATTTACAACAAATTTTCAAGGTTAAAACAATGTCCACTAATTATCTCACAGTTCTGTAAGTCAGAAGTCCAGAATTCTCAGAGAAGTACTCTACTTAGCATCTCATAAGGACAAAATAAAGTTTCTGTCTTCCTGGCACTTATCCAGAAGTTCTGGAGTCTCATTCAGTTTGGCAGTTCTCTACAGCTACAAAACTGAGGTTTTTATTTTTTTGCTGTTCATCAGTCAGAGGTCATTCTCAATTCCTGAAGGCTATCTTCATTTCTTGGCTTGTGGTATCATCTGTCTTCGAAACAAAAAATGATGGATTAATCTTTCTTATGTTTTGAATCTCTCTTAATTTGCTGTCTGCAGCATCTCTTTGACTTCTTTTGCCATCAACTGGGAAAAAGCTCTGATATTAAGAGCTTGTGTGATTACATTGGACCCACTTAGATAATCTAGAATAATATCCTTCTATAGGAGGCTTGAGAGATTTTGGGCTGATCAGCAAAAAGGCAGGACTGGGAGAAGCAGTAACACACAACAAGCTTTATTGCTGGCACTTGGACAGGGTTGCATGGAGGGTGATGTCCCTCACAGAGTGAGATCTTCTTGGGGCTTAGGGAGTGGGAGACATTACCCAGGAGAAGAGAACAAGGGAACTCCTGGGAGAGAGAGGGATCAGAGAACAGGCTTGCATGTATAGATGATGTCACTCAGTAGCATGATGGAGAGTCTTGGGTCAGAGAGTTCAAAAAAGCCCCAGCAATTTGCAGCCTTCTAACTGCAAGACCCTCACTTATTTATTGGTAACAGCTGTTGGGCAAGGTTTTGTTGGGTGTACAAATTAAGCTGGCTCTTAGTGACAAAAATTTTGCCAGTTTTGACTGTTTTTTTAAGAGTTAGATGTGTAAAAAAAGTTGATTTTGATGCTGGCAGGCTTTTAAGCTAATGAGTCTTAGTATACAGTGAGAAAATTGACAAATTAAAGACAAACTATACCATCTTTGGCTCATTTATAGCAATCTATCATCTGACCCCAGCTTGTTTTATAATCTAAATTATGTTATTTTATAATGTTTGAATTTGGAGCTAGAGATAAAGTGTCTTTAGGACTCAAATTCCTGTCAGGGAACAAACTAGGATTTCAAAGAGCATTTGCAGCGAACCTGCCCATTAGTGATGGGAAAGCCAGGAGAATGGGAGAGAGAAAAGATTTTTTCTTCTTTTATCTGTTTAGTCAGTTTAGTAATATTATGGCCCTTGGGTGGCTATCTGTAAAATTTGGTACCAACAGGCATTAACAAGAGCTTAGGCAGCCAATAAGTAATATAGGGCTAGGGTAACATGCTAGAGAATGTGTAGTTGAGACTGGTATGGATAGGAACTTATTTCCAGGTAAGGAAAAAGCCCCCCAAAAGAGTAGGAGTTAAAGTCAGAGGTCATCTGTGACTGGCAGTAAAGGGCCCGGTTGTTCATTGTGTATCACCCAAATGATAGTTTATGTTGAGCCATCCTTCATCTAAAAAGTAAATCCAATTTGATCATAGTGTATGATACTTTCCATGTGCTGTTGAATTTGATTTGCTTGTATTTCATTGAGAATTTTTGCATTTGCATTCATCAGTTATACTGTAGTGTAATTGTTCTATATATATATATATATATGTTCTATATATATAGACAGGTTCTATATATAGAACATATATATATAATATATATATGTGTGTGTATATATATATATATTTATATATATATATATATATATTTATATATATATATATATATATTTATATATATATATAATTCTTGGATTCCTTGTGTTAGCTGGCACTGTGTCCTATTTACCATTCACATCTTTATCGGAAGTTTAACTGGTTCCCACCAGTTGGTACCTACCAGTAGTGTATGAAATTTCCTGTTAACCTAGGAAGTCCATTCCAATAATAGGAAAAGAGAGTTTCTGGGCTAACAACCAGGACAGAAACATCTCTTAGCAAGAGTGGGCCAATTTTAATAGATAAGCAGGTAATTACACGTTCAATTACTCTTCCTCCCAAGACAGTCACCTCCTGCGTCATGGGAGAAGTAAGAGTGGAGATAATCTTTCATTATTTTTATAACACATTGTTTTAAAATAAGGTGAGATTTAAGGTGTTAAAAAATGAAATTAAGGTTACAATTAGTAACTTTAATTATATTTGCAAAGTACCTTTTGCCATATAAGGTATTATTACCAGAAGAATAGCAAGAAAGGGTGACTTTCATGAGAAGCAACATACTCTTCCATTAGAAGTACTTGTAATCATGGCCACAGCAGCTAATATTGACTGTGAAAGAAACAGGAACATGATTATGACATATTAGTCATATGTCATATATGCAATAAATAGTAAACAAATTTAATTACAAAATTTTAAGTTGAAATAATGTATTCATTTACAATGTCTTTTATATGATAAATGTGCCTAGTCATATTAAAAATTGTTTAAGTATTAGTCCAATTAATATATTAAAAATTGGACTAAATCAACACTGTGTAGATAAGGACAATGCTATTCAATCTTTCATAGAAGGCAGGCGTTTAGAGGTACAATTGTGATTTTTTTCAGCCTATTTAGGTTTTCTCACACTTTTTCATTTTATTTATATATTAGTCTGTTTTCACACTGCTGATTAAGACATACCCAAGCGTGGGCAATTTACAAAAGAAAGAGGTTTATTGGGACTCACAGTTCCACATGGGTGGGGAAGCCCCACAATCATGACAGAAGGCAAGGAGGAGCAAGTCACATATTACGTGGATGGCAACGGCAAAAAGAGAGAGCTTGTGCAGGGGAGCTCCTCTTTTTAAAATTATCAGTTCTTGTGGGACTCATTCACTATCACGAGAATAGTGCAGGAAAGACATGCCCTCATAAATCAATCACTTCCTACCAGTTTCCTCTCAGGACAGGTGGGAATTATGGGAGATACAATCAAGATAAAATTTGGGTGGGGACACAACCAAACCATATCCACTTGATTCATGGGAATTCAAAAGAAAAACCTATGTTACATTTGGTTAAGACATAAAATTCTGTCTCTAGCTTATTCTATTCCCTTATTATGGAATAGAAGAATAAGATAGGAGTGGGCTAAAGATAATGTTCTGCCTCTTGGGAGCTATGATACTATTCTCAGCCATTGAATATCTTCATATTCAAAAAAGATCAGAACTCCCTTCAATAATTTTTTTATTTCAAAATGAGGAAATCTCACAAGAAATAAAATTAAATAGTGTCTTAATTTGTAATTAAATTTGGAATTTAATTACAGTAACAGATAATGACAGCATCACATAGTTTGATGGACCTAGACAGTGAACAACAAATACAATATTTCAAATGAAAAGTTCATCAAAAAGCACTAGATTTTCCTTATATTAGTAGGGAGTACACTTGGGTGTTGCTGCTGCCTATTTTAACATCTGCATACTTCAGCTGTTTCATTTTGCTTCATCAATCTTGCAGTGCTGTTTGCAGGAAGATCTGATCCATGATAATCCAGGCATGAGAACAGCTGATGCTCAGAGAGACTGATACTCCTGATGTGACTTGTACTAACTAGGCATGAAATTTTCAACTAAATGCACCTTATCAGCACCTCCCTGGCATAGAATGAATCATGCTATCATTTTATTTTTAAATTATGAAAATAGACTTCAAAGCTTTTCATTAAAAGTATTGTAGCTAATTTCAGTCATAGCTAAGGTGTTTTGAAAGTTTTAATGCATCTTGCTTTTAAACATGCCCCCTGAAAGAATTACTTAAGAAAAATTATGCAAGTGTAACTTGGTACAATCATTTCATTTTTGTGCTACAAATAGATGCCTATTTCACCTGATTATACAACATAATATAAAATAATACAATAAAGCTTTAATGCAACCACCAATGATGTGTCAAAATTATAGATCTTCAAGTGGATAGAAAAATCTGGTGCACAATACACACACACATACATATGCATGCACACCAATGTCATTTTGCATAGCCAAAATACATTACAACATAATATTCATTTATTTTACTTCTATTCAGGTATTAGACTTGTTATTTGTAGCTTTTATCATTTATTTTATTACCTTAAGATACTGGAGTTATTATTTTTAACTTCTACTATTTATATTTATGCTATAGAGAAGAAAAGTCCTTTGAACATGTTAACAGCATTTACAAAGCATAGAATCATTAGACATTAAGAAAAAAATCTGGAGTACATTAGCTGTGTCTAAATAAGGGCCAATAAACATACTCATTTAGTTGGAGAAAATGTTTGTTGCATTGTACTATGCAAAGAAAATCAGCTAAGGAGGCTTTAATACACATATTTTGAATCTCTAACTTTCAAATATTGTAATTCAGTAGTTGTTGAGGGGGGTAGAAAGTTTATGTTTTTCAAAAACACCCAATTATTCTGCTTTACATTTATGTCTAAAAGTTATTGATCTATATTAGTTGCCAATTTAAATTTGCATTAATATTTGAAAATTTTGTGAATGGGTTTTTAAACTGATTCATTTAGGTTGAACTTATAAAATAATACAAATCAATAATGATTAAATATCCTTTTTTTGAAATATTAAAACATTACTGTCTCATCTTTTTAGGTGTTAAGATTATTTATTGAATTTATCATTGTCTAATATGATTTCAGTAGGCTTATTACGTTTTCCTGTAAATTTATTAAGTAAATATATACTGGATTATCTTGAGGCCAGAGACAGATGTATTTTGTAATTTAATTTTACGCAGATTCATATATTACTTCCATTCAACGCAAATGAATATCACAGATAAAATTAGGAGAAATTTTTATAGCCTAGATTAACAATAAATTTATACATTGGGCTTGTTCTCAAAAAGTTTAACGTGTAATCCAAAATGAAGAGAAACTATGTGAATTGATACATAAATATTACGAAGTAAAGTTCATTATACTTCACCTCATCTCTTTCCATGATATCGTTATTTCACATGAGAGAAACTACCTCAAAAATATATTTATTTTCTAGAATACAGTATCTAAAACAAAAAAATGTCTAGTGTGTGAAAGTATCTGGAGGAAGAAAAATTTGTATATATTAAAAATTAAAAGCACAGCAAGCAAATATCCTTAGTCACAAATGAAGAGTTTACAGTAGCCAAGAATTTCCTTGGTTTAATTCCCACTTCTCTCCTTTGTGTCCACATCTGGCATTGATTCTTTCTAAAAACACTGCCAAGCAAGCTAATGAAATGCTTCTCTGAATAGGTATTATTTGGTTTTCATAGATAAACAAATGGTTATATGTTCCATATTGCAATTAAGCTCTACCAAATTATGCACACACTCTCTGAATATGCAGTAACTGTTATTATTAATATTTAGGCACATCTGTGTTCTCCAATCATATCATCAGCAATTGAAAAAATGCTAGAGCACATAAAACAGAAGTATTTGTCGCCAATTCAGAAATTAACCATCATTCAAAATTGTGCCAATAAGCATATTGAGTTTTGCTTTCAAAATTTGTTTTAGATGCTTTCTTATTAAGAAATTTCTTGGTAGAAACACTTAAACAAAATGTTCAAGTAAATGAAACAGCAGTAAAAATCCAGATGCTCTTCGATTTATGATGGGGTTACAGTCCTATAAACCCATCAAAAATGAAAAAAACTTAAGTTGAAATGCATTTAATACACCTATCCTACCAAATGTCATAGCTTGGTCTGGCCCACCTTAAATGTGCTCAGAACACTTATATCAGCCTGCAGTTGGGCAAAAGCATTGGCAACACAGTGCACTGTTGAGCATCTGTTGCTTATCCTTCTCATCAGGTGGCTGACAGGGCGCTGCTCCCATGAATCTCAAAAGGGTATCCTACTGCATACCAGTAGCCTGAAGAAAGATCAAAATTCAAAAGTTGAAAAACTGTTTCTACTGAATGTGTATCACTTTTGCATTATCCTAAAGTCAAAAAATCATAAGTCAAGCCATCATAAGTTGGGGAATATCTCAATATTTACTATACTCCTCGAAGTAATAAGCCAATTTTGTTGAATAAACATACTGAATTTTTTAGCCAAACACAAACATTCATGTAAATCTTTAGGACTTATCAAGAATGTACTTTGAAATTTAATGGAAATTTTAGATTTCTATAAAACTTATTAATTAATTAATTAATTTTGGAGACGGAGTCTTGCTCTGTCTACCAGGCTGGGGTGTGATGATGCCATCTTGGCTCATTGCAACCTCTACCTCCTGGGTTTAGATGAGTCTCCTGCCTCAGCCTCTTGAGTAGCTGGGATTACAGGCACATGCCACTATGCCAGTAGAGACAGGATTTCACCATGTTGGCCAGGCTGGTCTTGAGCTCCTCGCCTCAGGTAATTCACACCCCTTGTCCTCCCAAAGTGCTGGGATTACAGGTATGAGCCACCATGCTCAGTCATCTTTCAATTTTTTAAACAATTCAGTTGGACTGAAGTTGGAGAATTATTGCCTTGGGGAATTATGATAATAAGCTCATCACTTACTAAATTTAGATTTTAAAAATAGAAACTCTAGACTTTGTAATTAAGCAATATATTTATTAAATACTGAATATATGGTGCATAAAGATTTTATTTTAACTTGAGGTTAATTCTCTTCACTATTTTATTTGTTTTAATTTTTATAGATGTCAAAAAAATAATTATTCTGGCCACGAATATAGGCCAAATATATATCTACATATTCTATATGTATATGTATATATATATATATATATACGTACACACACACACACACACACAAACATAGATATATGTACGTATCTATTTCTATGCCAATTTTATGTTTAAGACAAAAACCAATCCACACTTTTGTCATTAAACCTATATCCATATCTAACTTTATATTGCTGTTTAGACAATACAGAATTCATAACCATACATAATTCATAATGAGACGCTCTGTAAAACTTTTAAAAAATCTTAGGAATAGTAGACTGTAAATTCACAAAGGAATTAGAATTATTGCATTTTTTTTATTTAGTTATACTTAGTCTAATGCAATATTATTATCTGTTTATTGCATACAAGAAATTAGTTAGGATGCCCTCTCTCACCACTCCTATTCCATATAGGATTGGAAGTTCTAGCCAGAGCAATTAGGCAAGAAAAAGAAATAAAGGGCTTTCAATTAGGAAAAGAAGAAGACAAATTGTCCCTACTGGCAGATGACATGATTGTATATTTAGAAGACCCCATTGTCTCATCCCAAAACCTCCTTAAGCTGTTAAGCAACTTCAGCAAAGTCTCAGGGTTCAAAATCAATGTGCAGAAATCACAAGCATTCCTATACCCCAACAACAGACAAACAGAGAGCCAAATCATGAGCGAACTCCCATTCACAACTGCTACAAAGAGAATAAAATACCTAGGAATACAACTAACAAAGGATGTAAAAGATCTCTTCAAGGAGAACTACAAACCACTGATCAAGGAAATAGAGGACACAAGTAGATGGAAAAACATTCCATGCTCATGGTTAGGAAGAATCAACATTGTGAAAATGGCTATACTGCCCAAAGTAATTTGTAGGTCACATGCTATCCCCATCAAGCTACCAATGACCCTCACAGAACTGGAAAAAACCACCTTAAGCTTCATATGGAACCAAAAGAGAGTGCATATAGCCAAGACAATCCTAAGCAAAGAGAACAAAGCTGGAGGCATAACACTACCTGATTTCAAACTATACTACAAGGCTACAGTAACCAAAACAGCATGGTACTGGTACCAAAACAGGGATAGAGACCAATGGAACAGAACAGAGGCCATGGAAGCAATACCACACATCTACAGCCATCTGATCTTTGACAAACCATACAAAAACAAGGAATGGGGAAAGGATTCCTTGTTTAATAAACCGTGTTGGGAAAACTGGCTAGCCATGTGCAGAAAGCAGAAACTGGACCCCTTCCTCATACCTTGCACTAAAATTAACTCCAGATGGATTAAAGACTTAAACATAAGACCTGACTTGTCTTGTTTCTCAAAGACGGAAGTATTCTATTCACTACTCACTAAGCCTATCTTTGCCTTAAGGGAAATGTTAAGAAAATACAATAAAATAATCTATAAAGGTCATATATAAACTATAATATATAAAACACACTTAAAATATTAAGCAAATATAATTATCATAATCAAAAGAATAAGGTATAATTGTTTTAAAAGGTAGACATTTAATTTCCTTCTTTAGGAAATAGTTTTCCCTTTTCCTTGAAATAGGAGAAAGAAAAATTTTATCAATCACTATATCGATTTCTTTCCTAGACTTAAACCAAAGGATAATGGGTAAGTATCTCCAGGAAGTCACATTCTGCTTACATACAATCACTAAGTAAAGGTAAAATCTATTTACACTTAATGTGAGTACTGTCAGTCTCACTTGTGGAAGGGGAAACAAACAAACTAAGGTTATATTTTTAGCAAGAATGAACAAACTTGCTGCCTACAAAATGTAACTTACCTCCTTTACCAGATTATTAATGCCCAGTTATAGACAGATGCATAGTAAATATAAAATCAACAATATCTTCAGAATTGTAATATGTATGTCTGGGTTCCTATTTGATTCTAATAAAATAGGTGAGGGAAAACTACTTGTGCTATTAGAGTTCTAATTTTCTAAGATGCATGCACTTCAACTTTGTTTCCCAGTTCTTTCTATTCTGATGTGTGTTACTGATCAGTTGTTGGATCTTCTAAAACTATTCACGTGCTTGAAGTAAACTCCTTGTTAGAGAATTATAAAGAATCTCAATTTAAGTATTTCTAGAGAGAAGATATATGAGCATAAGGCATTAATATTCAATGCTTTTGATTCATTTAATCATAATTATTTTGTTGCTTTAAAAAGTAAGTGCAGTTCTTATAACTTTTACAATTAAAAAATGGAGAAATAAAATTTTCATCTTCTCATGATTTGCATATAAACAATATGCTTTACTCCATTTTAACATTTCACTCCATTTAAATAAAGAATACATTTTAACCACACACACACACAAACAGTTTTACTCAACCAAATGTACTTAATTGATTTTCCATTCTAACAAACTTATAAAGCTCTCATGAGTGATAAAAAGATGAAATAAAAATAAAAAACATATTTTAAAGGCAAAGAAGGACATTAGAGATTTAATTTCTGTCTAAAATGTGCTTAGCAAGGCTTTTAGGAGCATTTAGCCACACTCTGGCTAATACACCCTCCAACATTTACAAAAAGCATGGAAATGGGTAATTGGTCTCTTTGGATGAAGATACCATTACAATTCTTTTCCGCTGAAATACTTCTTCAAAGTGCACTTTGGAAGAAAATGGCAGTATTGTGATTTTCACAAAAAGATTGTAAACTATTTTGAGAACCTTATCAAGTGAATATTCTTAAAGTAGTCAGAGATTTCTGTTACTATGTTAAAATAATCCTTTTCCTCTGATGAAAACAATGCTATAGCAGTCCAGATTCAAAAACTGAAAGAAGATTTAGTTTGTAAGAACAAGAGACCAAAGATGTGTATTTTACACTTGAAGGTCAATAGATTCAGTTTCTATCAGATTAGGATAGATGAGTTCAGAAAACCTCATGAAAACTCTTACTTCTAATCCTACTCAGTTTTTTTTGTTGTTGTTGTTAACTTATGATAACAGTTACAAAAGGGCAAGGTGAGAAAAACAGTCTGTAGGTAATCTGTACGTAAAGAACATAAGGTGTCTGCTAAAAATAAACACTGGCATTGTGCTAAGATCTAATAGGAAGCAGGGTGCTTGTCAGGGAATTGGTATGGGACACAGCACAGCCAGAACTGTGGGAGGTAATACAAACCAAGTGTAGGCAGTAATTTGGGCTAGGATGGGTACCCTGAGTCAGCAGACATCATTGCAAAAGTTCTGCTGGTATCAGGGATACTTGAAATCAGAAAGCCACTGTGAGATCCAGCCATGAAGTCTAATCTGTGAGATACAGTGCTCTCCTTCAAGGAATGAAAGAGAAATTCATTTGATGCAGCCTTGTCCTTAAAAGATGGCTTGTTAATGAAAGAAGATATTCTGATAGTATCTCAGGTAAGATTTAAAGTAGCTTCAGACATACTCAAATGATTCAGTTTTCTGGTTGACAAGATCTTTCTTTCTTCTACTGTTATGATTTGGAGATGGTAGCAGAGTAATCAGGCTAGTGCATATGGAGCTAAGCATACCTTCAGCTGTGGAAGTGCCTGGCCATTCAGGCCCTAGGGATGTAATTCAGAAATAGTGTTCCCAAGATTCCTCCTTAGTTAGGTTAGTGGTATTTCTAGAAATCTCTAGCAAATAAATATGATTTCCTTATACTACCTTTGGTTGCTCTAATCAATCATTGAAAATACGGAATTTATTAGGAGAGTAATAAGGTAGGTATTCAAGTTGGCTATGTATGAGAATAGAAGGCTTAAATAAGTAGAATGAGACAATGTAAATTTTTCTATCAAATGTCATAGTTTAGGTGATTTCTGAAAATTAATTTCCAAGGTGATTTGGTAAGTTATTGTTTTAATACAAAATCTGAATGCCAATTTGAACTTTTAGAAAAATAAGAGCAATCATAGAGCTAAAGAAGTATCTGATTTGATTGGTCAATTATAGAAATAATACCATCATTTTAATGAGTACTCAGTTGAATTCTAGTCCATAATTATTACATATAAGATGCATAATTGATATGGAAGAAAACATAATTGATATGGAAGACCAAGGCAGGTGGATCACGAGGTCAGGAGATCAAGACCATCCTGGCTAACATGGTGCAATCCCGTCTCTACTAAAAGTACAAAAAGTGAGCTAGGCATGGCAGCAGGCTCCTGTAGTCCCAGATTTATATTAGAGGTAAAAGCTAATACAAACTAACTTCCAGGTAACAAAAACCTTCAAGGCAGAAGAAGAAGAAACAGATAAACTACAATCTGAATGTTAAACTGGGCATGGAATAGGGGCCATGATTCAGGTCTACGTCTAAAGACAAATAAATGACTGCATGATGACCCTTATCTAATATTGCTGGTATAAAGGATTATGCAATGTAAGCACAAAAGTAACCATTAGAAACACATTTTTACTTTCAGCACTATTGTACTTCACTGATTCATTGAGCTAACAGCTGTAGAACACCTACATCATTAAATGTTTCCACATGTTTTACAAGTTAATAATTAACCCAAATACTTTCTAGCTCATTGTTTTCCATCCTACATCTACTCTAATAAGTTATAAAGCAGAAGAGGCAGGGATACGCTACCATTTATCCCATTTTTAACTTTCTCTAAGGTGACATTACATTTAATCATTCTTTATCTTCATTGTTTGAACCTGACCACCACAAAATAGATACTTCAAAAAATATTTTAAGACAATAGCTGAAGAATTATTTAATAGAAAAGAATTTTTGAGGCCAGGCACAGTGGCTCACACCTGTAATCCAAGCACTTTGGGAGACTGAGGTGGGCATATCACAAGGTCAGGAGATAGAGACAAGCCTGGCTAACACAGTGAAACCCAGTCTCTACTAAAAATACAAAAACTGAGCCAGACGTGGTGGCGGGCGCCTGTAGTCCCAGCTACTCAGGAGGCTGAGGGAGGAGAATCACTTGAATCCGGGAGGCAGAGGTTGCAGTGGGCCGAGATCGTGCCACTGCACTCCAGCCTGGGTGACAGAACAAGACTCGATCTCAAAAAAAAAATTGTTTTGAGAATATATGATATTCTTCTCACCAGATATGAGCAAATACGTCATCTCCTTGCCCTTGTGATATTAACATTTAATATATTAATGAAATATGCAAATATAGTTTTATAAGTAGAATGTGAGAGCATAAGTGAGTTTCATAGAGATCATCTAAATTAAGAAAAACTACAATGGTTGTGTAAGCTGTGTACAACATCCTTGGGAACTCACAAATTTAAAATATATTAATTTCTATATTCAAATATATTTCCCCTCATATATGAGCATGTAGGGCCAAGTACTTGTCTTTTAGCATATGTCAAATTGATGTGGGGGCATATATACTATTCCAAGTTCAGGCATACAATTAATTACTAAACCTCCTAGTATTCTTAGAATGTTTCTTAAAATGTCTTATTTTTCTATCCTTTTTATGGCTTTTTTTTTTTCATTTGGGTATAATACAACACAACTTTCATTGTTTCCTAACCTGAAAGGCAGAATCTACCTCTGAGTCTTTGGTATCTATAATAGTTGCTGTTCATGTTAATATTCTATATATACTGGTAAAATAAATATACAATAATAGTTTTTTAAGAATTTATTTTTTAGAGCACTTTTAGTGACACAGCAAAATCAGAGAAAGGTGCAGGGATTTCCTATATGTCCTTCAGCTCCACCCTTGGATAGTCTCCCTCATTATCAACATCCACCACAGAATGGTACATTTACTACAATTTATGAACATACATTGACAAACCATTATCACCCAAAGTCCATAGTTTGCATTAGGGTTCACTCTTGGTGTAGTATGTTGTATGAGTTTGGACAAGTGTATAATAAAATGTATCCATTATTATAGTATTACACAGAGTATTTTCACTGCTGTAACAATCCCCTATTTTACACCTATTCATCACATCCTTTCCCCAGCTCCTGGTAATTGCTGATCATTTTACTATGTCCATAGTTTAACATTTTTCAGAATGTCACATAGGTGGAATCATATAAAAGGCTACATGAAAGCATTTAGTCTTTCAGATTGGCTTTTTCACTTAGAAACACATTTAAATTAGCTGTATATCTTTTCATGCATTGATAGTTTACTTCTTTTTAGTAGCAAATAGTAATCCATTGTTTGGATGTACCACATTTTATTTATTCATTCACCTATTGAAGAGCTCCTGGTTGCTTCTAAGTTTTTGACAATTATAAATAAAGCCACTCTAAATAGCTATTTGCATAATTTTGTGTGAACATAGGTTTTCAAATCATTAGGATAAATGCTAAGCAATGTAGTTGCTGAATCATATGCTAAGATTATGTTTAGTTTTGATAAGAAACCACCAGCATTTTGCATTGCCACCAACGATAAATGAGAGGTCCTGTTGCTCCACATTCTCACCAGCATTTGGAGGTATCTGTGTTCTAGGTTATGGCCATTCTAATAGATGTGTATTGGTAAGTCATTGCTGTTTTACTTTCCATTTCCCTGAAAAAATATGACAAATATTATGTACAGTACCTTTTCATATGCTTTTCTTTGCCATGTGTGTATCTTCTTTCATGAGGTGACTGTTACGGTCTTTGATCCATTTATAAGTGGGTTTCTTGTTTTCATATTGTTGAGTTGTAAGTGTTCTTGGTATATTTTAGATAATTGATTTTTATCAGACACATCTTTTGCAAATATTTTCTTCCAGTCTATGGCTTTTCTTTTTATTTTTTGACAGTGTCTTTTGCAGAGCAAGATTTTTAAATTGTAATAAAGTTGATCATATTAATTCTTTGTTTCATGGATTTTCCCCTCAAGATTGTATCTAAAAAGTCTTCTCCAAAGCTTAGGCATGTAGATTTTCTCCTATGGTTATGAGTTTTAAAGTTTTTGTTTTTACATTTAGGTCTGTGATCTATCTTGAGGTTTTATTTGTGAGTATTATAAGGTCTGTGTCTAGACTTATTTATTTACTATTTTTTTGCACGTAGATATCCAGTTGATTCAGTACCATTTGCTGAAAGACTATCTTTTTTTTATAGTATTGTGTTTGTTGTTTGTCAAAGATCAGTTGATTATATTTATGTAGGTCTATTTCTGGGCTCTCTATTCTATTCTATTGACCTGTTTATCTATTCTTTTTCCAACATTGCATTGTCCTCATTACTGTAGCTTTATAGGAAAGCTGGAAGTTGGGCAGTGTCAGTTCTTCAACTTTGTTCTCCTTCTTCAATATTTAGTTGGCTATCCTGAGGTTTTTGCCCCTCAATATAAATTTTAGAATCAGTTTTGTTGATATCTACAAAACGTGTTGTTGGGATTTTGATTGAGATTGCATTCATCTACAGATAAGTTAAAATAGGATGATAATTTAAAGCCTGCAAAATTCTAAGACCATGGAGAACTAATTGAATATTTTATGGCATGAAAACTTATTTTCTTATTTATAAAATATATAGTTACATCAAAATCATTAGAACCTATGTCAATGTATATATCTTAATAAATAAATGAAAAGTCTGTGCCATTAACTTAAACTTCCCACAGCAGAGCATTTCTCATTTCTAGACTCCAGTTTGGGTCTCGAATTAGTGAAAGAGTATTGTCGCCAATTAGTGAACGATGTTTTTTAGGTTCTAAAAATTGTAGCATTTATATTACATTTAAAGAGCTGTTCATACAATTGCTTTGTTTGAAAATTGATAAAGAAAAAAATGTGCAAGTTTTTGTTTTCCATTGGAGACAATATTCCAGGATAACCTAATATTTTACTTGATGAGGATGATTTACAGTGTATAGAAGTCAGCTAATCTACATGTAAGAAATGACATAATTAAACAAATTAAACAATTCCATTTATAATCTTGATAAAGCATTTATCTAGGCAAGCATATCTAATGGTTTTAAAATATGGATCAGAGTGGTTGATTAAAAAAATTAATGGTCATTTAACGCCAAAGTATCATTACACATTATATTTTCTACTTGCAAATAACTTTACAATAGAGGAATCAAAATATAATCACACTAATTCAAGGCCAATCTTAGCACCCAGAAGATGAGTCAATTAGTTATTATGTTTACTATTGTGGTACATCATGAAGTGCATATCACCTATGTTGGATTCTAGCCACAATGGTTTAAATGGAATCCATCAGTACTTTAGAAATATAATAACTTCCAGGTGACAAGGAAAAGGGAGTAGCAAAGTGCAACAACCTAAATAAAACCACAGATAATCACCAGAAGATTAGAAAAAGGATCATTCTGCATAAGGCACGTAAGCCTTACAATCATCAGCATGATTTAGATTGGAGATGGAGGGAAGGAGAGAAGATGGGAAGGGAGGAAAAGGGAGAGTGGAAAACAATTGAAAGACTAAAAAGAGACACACACACACACATATACCCATACAGATATATCTACTCACATATATATATATAATTTAAAATTACAAAAGTTGAAAATAATAATTTTTATTAGAAACAAAATAAATGATCTACCTTATTTTGAATTAGGCTAACCTTTATTTATGGCTATTTTTGCCAAAAAGAAAATTAACCTGTTTTTAAATCACAAATTGCACTGGACAAAAACAGGCAAGGAAGGCTTTCTTCATGGCTATTTTAATATGAGAGAAAGATCAGAACTAAGTCTGAGCTCAACTTCATTGAAACAAAGGTCAGAAGAATTTTTGAAGGCTGTGGTCAGCTGTGGTAAAGTACTGGAGGATGTTTAAGAGTCTGATAAATGGCATATATCTAGCACATTGAGTAATCACTGAGTTTGCAATTTTTTTCTCTGCAGTTAGGTCACCTGTTTTTGATAATTGGTACCCACAGAAATTAGGCTCCTACTCTCCTAAAAAGACCTGGAGACAGGGGCACTAGTTCTCTGGATGATTACATTGCAAAGGGATGTCTTTCCAGTTTTTGAAAAATCATTCCTGGGTCTGATGGTCAGTAATCTTATTACTGATTATATACCCAAAGAAATATAAACTGTTCTATTATAAAGAAATATGTGCACATATGTTTATTACAGCACTATTCACAGTAGCAAAGACATGAAATCAACCCAAATTCCCGTCGATAATAAACCAGATAAAGAAACTGTGGTATATATATACCATGGAATTGTGTGCAGCCGTAAAAAGAATGAGGATCCTTTGCAGGGACATGGATAGATCTGGAAATCATTATCCTCAGCAAAAACAGAAACAGAAAGCCAAGAAACCAGAAAACACAGAAACAGAAACCATGTACTGCATGTTTTCATTCATAAGTGGGAGCTAAATGAAGAGAACACACGGACACATAGAAGAGAACAACAGGCAGTGGGGCCTGTTAGTGGGTGGAGCGGTGAGAGGAGAGAGAGAAGCAGGAAAAATAACTAATGGATACTATTCTCAGTACATGAGTGATGAAATAACCTGTAAAACAAAAAACCCATGACACACATTTATCTCTGTAACAAACCTGCATATTCTACACATGTACCCTTGACATTAAAATAAAAGTTAAAAAATTAAAGTATTTCTGATTTATAAAACTGGCAACATAAGTATCTACATTTTCTAGGGGCATGGAAAGAATTTACAATTACAAATTTTCTAAAGAAAATGCTTTATGAAAAGGGAGATCAGGAGCCTAGAGTCAGGAAAAATTATGTGTAAAGTTTAATCAAGCTGAAGAGAACTTTATAAGTCCACCTTCATCAATCTCTTAGGGAATCCCAGAATGAAGTTTGAATTCCATAAGCCTTTTATTTTACATCTGAGACTCAGTTTGATCCAAAATTTTAATGTGCAAACAGTTATTATCCAGGCATAGAGTCTTACTTAATGCAAAATTTTATTAGGCTTAACCATAAAGCACAGAATAATGAACATATTTTCTGATTCAATGAGTGTGTTTATTGAGTATCTAGCATGGGATTAGCAATGATAGTTCCCCCTTGCTCCAAATGGGTGCCCAATACAGCTAAAACATGAGGAGCATACACATAATTTGGGTTGTGTTATGGAAAAAAATGATCTTCTGGATTAAAAAAATTATTAATTCTAAACTTTTCTATTACAAATGAGATATCTTGACTATAGGCAGAAAGGTATAGATACTGTATATATAACTAGCACCAAGTCCTTTTTTTTTACATTAGCATTTAGCACAAGATTTGGGAGACTCTGATAGCCTGTGTCACAATGTGTCTATGATGGAGAGTAGCACATCCCCAGCATGCTAGTAAATATCAAGAGCTGGTCAGTATGCATGCCTAATTCCATATAAGACTCACTAAATGTTGTGAAATTAAGATTGATATTGTCACTTAACAATTGAGGAAATTAAGGTTCTGAATTCAGTAGTTTCTTCTATTTCCAAGGTTACATATCTTACAATGGAGCTAAGATACAAGACGTCTTTATACCCTAAATCTGTACTTTTTGTACCACATAAAAATTTTTCTAATGATCAGTTTGTTCGTGAAAAGTAAATGTTTATTTACTCTGTTGCTTTTCCATTGAAATCAACCTTGTTAGATGAATTGCTACACATTGCTGACAAGAATATATAGAGCTTCAGATATTATTTTTTCTAACCTGTCAGGTAGATGCTATATTTCTTTACCCTGAGGTAGCTGAAGAAGTAGTGCCTTAAACAGAAATGCTTAGAAAAACCAAGTCCTGATACATAGATATTATGCTCAAATTCCTAACAAGTCCTTTGTATCCAAGGCACCATACCAACATGCATATCATAATAATTGAAATTTCCTTTCATTTGCTTCAGTAATCTGCTCTAGTATTTGCTCTGTTATTATACCAAACACATAGAAGGAATTGAACAAGATTATTTATCAAATTTGAAACCATTCTATAGAGAAACTCATCTCATCTGTGCCCAGTCGTTATGCACTTAGTGTTTGATAAACTGTGATAATATTCTAGCATCTAACCCACCAATCACAGAATGTTTTGCTACAAATATTAGATCTGCGAATGTATAAATATAAGTTACATGCTATTCTCATCTGAGAATACTATCAGATATGAGACTCTTAAATATGGTACAATGATACAAAATTTAAGTTCAAGTTTTACTTTTACAAAAGTTTGACTAAACTAGTCATGTAAAGCTCTCTACAATTTAATCATTCAGCCAATAACTAGTTTTTATCAAATTAGATATTATTATCACAATTGATGTCAATTAAATTTTCAGTTATGATATTATAGATTCAAGATTCTGGAATGAATTTCAAAAGTTGCTAGATATACCTAATTAAAGTTTGTCTTTTTAAACAAAATTTTCATGTGTAGTTCAAATTAATACAAAAACAAATCTTTACAAGTCAAATTTAGACAAATATTTTAGTGAGACTGAGAGTTAAAGTTATGTGACAATTTGTACAATGGAGTGATTGCAGGCATAAAACAATTTGTGAATGTTTACAGTACATTGATTGTGATAAACTATATGTAGACCCTATTATGGTCATTGCACAGAAACCCCACTTAGAATCTCTCAACAGTTTTGGAGTAAAATTGATATAGTCTGAGAGTTAAACTTAAATCAGAGTATAGATAAGAGACTAAATCCACATTCATTTAATATGATCAATTAATTTTCAAACCCACATTGGCAATCCACAATGCAAAGAAAGAAGGTGAACAGTAGGTTGTCATCAGAATTCAATTTCTAGTAAACTATTTCTGTTAATAAGAAACAATTCTAAAATCCTGGAGAAAATTGTACATTAACAGATACTATTTTAAAAACATTAACAGGTAATCAAAACAGTATTAAAAACTATTGATTTTTTTCCCCAAAAGTTCTGGATTATTTGTTTTGCAAAGAAAGAATCATTAGGACTTCAGAAATGAAGAAATGTAAACATGACAAAAGTGTCTTAATAAAATCTAGTATCAAGATTTGTATGTCTGTTGAGTAGTTTATTTCTGTTCAAATTGAGGTAATTGATAAATCTACTCAAACGTTCTCTCGTACACCTGGCAAAAGAGGTGGTTATGAGTTCAACTGCAGCAGACTATAAGGTTCCTGCCCAGCAGCTCTGCACAGAACAATGGAGCTTCCACCACAGCACTTGAGCTCCTTTAAGGGACAGACTGTCTGCTCAAGCAACTCCCCAACCCCCATATACCCGAAGAGACACCTCATAAAGGAGAACTCAGGCTGACATCTGGTGGGTACCCTTCTGGGATGAGGATAGCAGAGGAAGAAACTGGGTGGCAACCCTTGCTGTTCTGAGGCCCCCATGGGCGATCTCCAGGCGAGCAGGGTCTGGAGTGGACCTCCAATGGTCCTGCAGCAGAGAGGCCTGACTGTTAGAAGGAAAACTAAGAAGCAGAAAGAAATAGCTTCAACATCAACAAAAAGGGTGTCCACTCAGAGACCGCATCTGAAAGTCACCAACTACAAAGACCACGTGAGGATAAAGCCACTAAGATGGGAAGAAACCAGTGAAAAAAGGATGAAAACACCAAAAACCACAACTCCTCTCCTCCTCAAAGGGAACACAACTCCTCACCAGCTAGAGATCAAAGATGGATGGAGAATGAATCTGATGAATTGACAGAAGCAGGCTTCATAAGGTGGGTAAAAAATTTCTCAGAGCTAAAGGAACATGTGCTAACCCAATGCAAAGAAACTAAGAACCTAGAAAAAAGGTTAGACGAGATGCTAACTAGAATCAACAGCTTAGAAAAGAATATAAATGACTTGATGGGACTGAAAAACACAACACAAGAACTTCGCGAAGCATACACAAGTTTCAATAGACAAATCGACCAAGCAGAAGAAGAAATATCAGAGATTGAAGATTAACTCAATGAAATAAAATGAGAAGGCAAGACTAGAGAAAAAAGAGTGAAAATAAATGAACAAAGAAATGAACAAAGCCTCTAAGAAATATGGGATTATGTGAAAAGACCTAAAATATGTTTGATAGGTGTACCTGAATGTGACGGAGAGAATGAATCCAAGCTGGAAAACACTCTTCAGGATGTTATCCAGGAGAACTTCCCCAACCTAGCAAGGCAGGCCAACATTCAAGTCCCTGAAATACAGTGAATTCCACAAAGATATTCCTCAAGAAGAGCAACCCCGAGGCACATAATCGTCAAATTCACCAGGGTTGAAATGAAGAAAAAAATGCTAAGGGCAGCAACAGAGAAAGGTCGGGTTACCCACAAAGGGAAGCCCATAAGACTCACAGCAGATCTCTTGGCAGAAATCCTATAAGCCAGAAGATAGTGGGGGCCAATAGTCAACATCCTTAAAGAAAAGAACTTTCAACCTAGGGTTAACATGGGGAGAAATGGCAGATGTAGGTGACCAGGGGATGGAGGCAGCAAGCCACCTTGCCATGTATGTACCTATGCAACAATCCTGCAAGATCTGCACATGTACCCCAGAACCTAAAGTACAATAAAAAGAAAAAATAAAATTAAAAAAAAAATGTTCTCTGATGATAAGAGCTGTGGATTATGTAATCTCCCAAATAAATACCAACCATAAGAAGTGGAGCCTTCCTATTTGCACCCATGGTTTTCTAATCTAAATATTGACTTTCAACCTTACGATACCTGCTTTATAAATCTACCTTTCTAGTATTGCAATCTCTCTCTATTATTGTTATAAATAAGTAAAACCTAATAAATAACAGTGATATCACAACAAAACAAAATGAGATCTGCCCTCATCTGTGCCCTCTTTGATCTTTAAAATTTAAAACTTCTGATAAATGTGTTCAAGGACGGTCTATCCTAAGATGAAAGGCTGCCTCTGCTAACCTCTACAAGTGACCGTTTTGCTTCCATTACAATTTTTAAAACTGTCAATACATAAGCCTTAAGATATCTAAAATAAGCTATTTTTAAACTTCAAATGTATGTGAATTTGAAATGGTCAGTTTTGAGATAATAAAATTAACATCAAAAAGATTTTGATTATGACAGTACATTTGCCTAAAATTCATAATTAATGTTATTTGCATATTCTAGGCTTATTTCATCTTGCATATGCTACTGCTATATTTAATTCAAATGTACTGTTTTGAAATCTGTTTTGCTAATTGGATCTCTTTATAGAAAACACTCTTAACCTTTCCCCAATAGAATAAAACAATTATATTAAAAATGTATACTAAAAATATATATATTTGCATGTATTAAATTTATATTAAATATAAATGAAGAAATATACATTTATATTTTTTAAATAGATGAATGATGTCCTTATATAGATTATTGGAATAAAAGTTAATTATCATTTTCTGAGATATTAAAACAATGATATCAACTCAAAATATTTTTTGCATAATTTTATCTTAATACTATTTCAAAATTTAATATTTTAATCTAGATTTTCCTCGTTGATCAAAAGATTATTTCCTCTAAACTTACCCAATACAGAAATTCAAATAGAATATTCCTTTAAAGACTCCGCATACTTTGAGAATGTACTTATTAATTATGATCAAATTTAGTAAATACAATCTCTTGCACAGTAGATTTGGTAGCAGAGTCAAAATACATAAGAAGTGGATGGAACCTCCAGGAAACTCATACTCTAGTATTTTTGCTAATGTGTGAATACGTTGTTTTCCAACAGTATAAAAATGAAACAATAGAGAGAACAAGTGCAAACACCCTAAAATTGATTTTAAATATACAGCGCTGAGATACTCTATTAAGGCTAATATGGTTGGTCTTAATATGAGATCGTGGAGAATAAAGGGGAGCTGTGTAGAAAATAATGTCAGAGAATAAGCCAAGGGCCACGGGACTTGGGGAGGACTTTGTGTGCTAGGTGAAGGTAGAATGGAAGTTCTTGATACAGCTGACAGGGCTTTGAATGTGTTGCATCATCTAAAATCTAAATATTTACATCAGGTTTGTCCTTGAAGTTCCTATTCAAGACTTTCTTTTCAGAACCCCACCAAAAGGTTTGTTTCCAATGTTTGAAATGTCTTTCTTCACTTCACCATTGAATCAATCTTCAAAATTGTATAAATGCTCAGTCTTCAAAACTCTGAAATTCTTTCTTTTTTTTTTTTTTTTTTTTCCTTTTTTTTTTTTGAGACAGCATCTCACTCTGTCACCC
>NW_016107344.1:727388-777935 GCF_001604975.1 Cebus imitator
TTTTTGAGAGGGAGTTTCACTCTTGTTGCCCAGGCTGAAATGCAATGGTACAATCTCAGCTCACTGCAATCTCCACCTCCCAAGTTCAAAGGATTCTGGAGTCTCAACCTCCTGAGTAGCTGGGATTACAGGCATGTGCCACCAACCCCGGCTAATTTGGTATTTTTAGTAGAGACGGGGTTACACCATGTTAGCCAGGCTGGTCTCGAACTCCCGACCTCAGGTGATCTGCCCACCTCAGCCTCCCAAAGTGCTGGGATTACAGGTGTGAGACACCACACCCGGCCTGAAATTATTTCTTTCAAGTTAATCAAAGCTTTATAGCTGCAAAGTTCTGCAAACTTATCTTTGTCCTCAACCTCTCTACATTACTGGAAAATCTTAATCTGCTTCTTCAAGGTATTTTTTTCTAGGCCATTGTAATAATTATCTATTTGATTTTTCCATGTGTAAGGTCATATTATAACCTTATTCTGCTTGTTCATTTTATTCCTAGAACTTCTACGTATTTTCTTTTTTCTTTTTGTTTCATTTTCTTGAACTTTCCTAAACATTTAATAGTCAGCATCATATAGGTAAGAATTTTAGATTTGTAAACAAATTTGCATTGTGAGATCCAAGAAATATTTCCACATGACTAATGAACGCTCTCTCTACCTCGTAATGCAATACATTTTAAACAAAATCAATTTTATGCTGCTCCCCAATCTACTCCAAACCCGCAAACTTTTTCACTTCTTTGTTTGGTATGTCTTAAAAGAATTTGTAATTAAATAATGTTGAAATTTTAAAAATCTTTCTATGGGCTATTTTAGCTCATAAAAATATAAACAATCATTAAGGGCTAATTAATAGCTGACTTCCACATTTTATATAACCTACATAATATATTAGTAATTATAACTACATCACCTCAAAAATAATTGTAGAAATGTGCATGTTTCCTTTTGATGCTATAACTATTTATCACACCTTAGTGTTTCAAAAACCATAAATTTATTATGTAACAATGCTGGATGTCACATGTCTGAAATGAGTCTTAGTAAACTAATTCTGAGGTGCTGAGAGACCTACATTTATTTATGGAGGCTCTAGTGGAGACCCGGTTTTCTTGTCTTTTCCAGCTTCTGAAATTCACTTTTATTTCTTTGGTTGAGTATCATTCTTCTAACTCTAATGCTAGCAAATAAAAACAAATACTTCTCACAATGCCACTTCCTTGTTTCTCTCTCTCTTTATCCTTCTTTCACTTATTTTGAGAATTATTGGACCATCCAGATAATCCAAGATTATATCTGCATCTCTAGGTCATATTATTGGCAATCTTAATTCCATCTACAACTTTAATTTTCTTTGCCATATAGCCTAACATAGTCACGGATCCCAGAAATCAGGAAATGGACATCTTTAGTGTGGGCTCATTATTCTGCTTACCATAGGTAAATATATTATTTTAAATATCAAGAAGCATTTGGAAATAAAACATTTTTTAAAACTTCACTAATAATATATGGTGCAGAAAATAACTCAAGTGTTTACAAGGTAAGGGTTATAGAAGATATTATACCTACACATTTAATTTAAAACTGAAGAGGCTAGATAATGTTCTAACACAGGTTTGGGTGTTCTTTCTGGAAGCTGAATTATGCAATAGAAAAGTTTAAACATTCTTATCCCTTTTACTATTATTCATACTTCAAAATTACTTTCACCATTTTTAGTTTTTTAAATATTTGGATTTTTTCTACTTTTCAATGCACTGAAAAGAAAATATGATCTGCCTAGAATTAGAATCTAGAAATTTCTTTCCCAGGAGAATGGCTAGATATCTGTATTCCACAGCTCAGTATGTAAAAATGGGTAATAAAACTATTTCTAAAAAATGTAAAGAATTTAATTAAAAATGCCTTTGCTTTTGAAGTCTTAGTCATGAGTTACTTGTCTTGGCCAATGTTCATAAAAGTTTTTTTAGGTTTACTTCTAGGATTTTTATAGTTTCAGATCTTACATTTAAGCCTTCAATCCACTGTGAGTTAATTTTTGGAAAATTCTCAGATAAATAAAACTGAAATTACTATTGGCTCAGCAATCCCACTATGGGGTATCTATCCGAAGGAAAAAAAACCATTATCTCCAAAAGTCACCTGCACTCATATGTTTATTGGAGCACTATTTGCAATTGCAAAGTCATGGAATCAACCTAAGCATCCATCAACAGAGGATTGGATAAAGAAAATATAGGTATACCCCATGAAATACTCCTCAGCCATACAAAAGAATTGAAATCATGTATTGTGCAGCAATGTGGATGGCCATTATTCTAACTTAAATAACTCAGAAACAAAGGGTCACATAGTATATTTTCTCACTTACAAGTGGAGGTAAACAATGGATACAAACAGACATACAGAGTGGAATAACAGACACTGGAGACTCCAAAAGGTGGGAGGAGGGAAGGGTGCTTAGGGTTGAAAATTACTTATTAGGTACAGTGTTCACTATTTGATGATGGTGCACTAAAAGTCCAGACTTTTTCACTATGCAACATATTCAAGTAAGAGATCTGAAATTGTGCCCCTTGAATTAGAAACAATGATGTCTACCCAGAACTTCAGAAGGTAATCTTATTTGGAAAAGGTCTTCGCCATTGTAATTAGTTTACATAGGTCATACTGGATTAGGGTGGGTCCTAAATCAAGTAACCTGTAAGACAGGACATACAGAAATACACACAGGGAAGAAGTTAATGTGATATGGGTCAGAAATTAGAATGATGCTGCTACAGCAAGAAATGCCAAGGATGGCTGAGACCCTCCAGAAACTGGAGGGGGCACGAAATAACACTTTTCTATACGTTTCAGAGGGAGCATGGCATTTCTTAAAAGTTTATTTCAGACTTTTAACTTTCATAGAAATGTGAGAAAATAAATTTATGTAGTTTGGAGACACTCAGTTCATGACATCTTGTTATGGCAACTCCAGGAAACTAGCACAAGGTGTTATGTGAAATTTCTTTGATTATGCTAAATAATAGGTCAATTTTAAAAATTTGGCTTGCCTTATATTCTTTTATAATACCAACAAGAATCAGAAGGACAAAATTTACATAGGTTAATTATAAGCATTTTGAATTTAGAAACAAACATATTTCTTCTCTAAGAATGTATTTATAGGTAGATTGCAAATGGAAGTATATAACATGTACTGTGTATAAGTTCCTACAAAACAAAAAAACACAAATAATAGTATCCTTGTATGTTAGTCATGAGTAACAAAGGTAACATAATTCAAACCTGTCACTTTACAGTTGAAACAATTGAAGTTTAGAATATATATCATTGTCTTCTCCAACAACAATAGTAAGTAGTAGACTCAATTTATTTGTATATTGCTTTCACATCACCCTTAGATTTTGAAATAACAACTTACCTTTTGCCCCTCCTGTTTCCTCTTCCCCTTGAAACACATTTCTTGAAGGGGCAGCCTGCTCTAGAACAAGATTGTGTGAATAAGGAGGGGGCCAAGTAGGGCATCAACTGTCTTGGGGGGAAGGGAAAGTGAAAAGGGACAACTGTCTTGGGGTGAAGGGACAAGTGGCTGACTCACTCAGCCCTGTGAGTCAGCCACTGGACCTAAGTCAGAGCCAAACAGGGAGGTTATAGAGAAAGTCACAGCTGGTATGGACATAGGGTCAGTCAAGAGATAACAAGGGAAGCATCAGACTGCACCGGGTCAGGGCCAAGGAGGCACTGGTGTGGCTATAGAAGGATATTCAAGAAAATACACCATTGCTGGGCTTCAATGGAGGAAGAAGCTACTGACTCAGGAATTTAGATAGTCTCTAGAAGCTGGAAAAGACAACAAAGCAAACAAAACACGAAACAGCCGAAACACATACAATTCTCTCCTAGAGTTTCCAGAGAACACAGTGCTGTTGACACCTTAAGTTTAGCACAGTGAAAACTGTCATACTTCTGAATTCTAGAACAGTAAGATAATAAATTTGTCTTCTTTTAACTCTTCCAGTTTAGGTTAATTTGTTATAGTAACAACAATAATCTAATAGAAAAATCAAGTTTCTCACTATCAGGAAAGCATGTAACAAATACAGAAAGGAAAGTGACTACAATAAACCCTGCAATGTTGAATTAGATTTGAAAGTAATGGGACAAACTTTCATTACTTTACAATATAGATAGAAATATAAATATGGCTACAGTTGTGGATTGAAATAGATATGAAGTATATTGTATGTTCATATATATGTATACAAACATGTTTGCATGTATACATAGGACATGAGAGTAGCTACAGTTCATTAACAATAATCATACTTGATGCCCAGATCTTTGCTTCTGAATATCACTTTTTACCTAAACGAATCAAGCTTTCTATTAAAAATTGCTAATTCCACGACTGGGGAAAAGAAGCTGGGAAAATATTGTGCCAAAAAGTCACAGGATATCAAAGAAGAATGGAGTCTTGTCCAAAGAAAACAAAAGTCAGCTTAAAAGGGCTCCCAGTGGCCAAACCCAGGACAATTAAGTAGCAAATTATAATTTAATGAATAATACACGCCTTCATAATAATTGAAATAAAGAAACAAATGGGAAGAAAAGTTAGCTCTTACTTATAGCACTATTGCAACTAGTAAATATGGAAAAATGAAATTGAAATTAATTGTTTGGAAAATATAACAGCACTGATTGTTTAGCAAAAATGTATCAATGGATGCTAAAACTTAAATAGTTTGATCAGAAAAGCCTATTTTGATAACCTCAAATTATCTCCCTAAAAATTCCTTATTAAATACAGTAGAAAATATGGAAAATGGGTGGTAATTTAGGAAAACATTTTTCTGTCTGCTCCTGTGCACTAAAGAAAAAGTGCATGGATAAAACAGAAGGCAGCCCCTGCAAAAAGGTGATCATAGTTAATGCTGCTGGTAATAAAACAAATCAACATCATATGTCATGTGTTATAGAATGCACTAAGAAGAACACAGGAATGTATTTGTGATAGTCATACTAAAATGCATTATGTAAATCTAATCATGAGGTACCATTATACAAATGGAAACTGAAGAATATTTTACAAAATAACTAGCCTATAAGGAAAAGTTAAGATTCTAAAGGATAAGAAAAGACCAGAATAATTTTAGATTGATTGTTTCAAGAAATATGAAAAGATCATCCTCCTGAATCTAGATTGAATCCATTTGCTATAAAGATGGTAGAAATTATTAATATAAATTTTCATATTTTAAAGGGTTGTACTACAGCAGAGAATGTTCTTTTTTGGGAAATAAACATTTAATTATTTAGCTTTAATGGGTCATTATATATCAGCATATACTACATATGAGAGCAAGAAAATGATAGAGTACTAATAAAATATTAATAACTAGATGAAGAATATATAAATGAATTGTACATGACAGTATCTTTTTACTCTTTTGGTTACTTTTCAGTCACTTTGTGTTTTTTTTTTTAATAAAAAGTAAAAGAAAATGACTACCAAATAGTCACTATGATAAGTTTATTTTCAGGGCTATAAAGTAGGTAAAATGATTTGTAATAACAAGGATACCAATTTTAATTAGATACTTTTTTCCTTCCTTAAAAACATACCACATTAGTAATTATATTATCTTATTCTCCTGTGCTCATAAGTACTTTTCTGGACAATGATTTTATGTACACCATAAAAAAACTTATAATTTTCCATGCAACTAATTACATCTTTGAAAATTCTAAGTATTTAAGATTTGTACTGAATCTGTGTCTATTTTTCTTAAACTACCACCCATTTCTCCTGGATCAACTCCCATGGGATTAATAGATGAAATAAAATTCCATATGAAAACAAGAACTAGCCATGAAAAAGATTAATTCATTTAGATAATAAACACAATCTAAGCAAAACAATGCTAAGGTGAGAGAACAACAGCACTAAATCGACATCAGCAAGTTATGATGGCACCTAAAGACAAGGACTCACATAACATTTTTCATTTCATCAATTATCATTTCAATAAAAAACATCATTGGCAGCTACTGGAGCTGACAATCATGATAAAGTTTTTAAAAAATGTTCTTATTCAATAATGCAGGAAATCCAACATATGCCCGTGAGACAAGAAAACATATTGTTTTGCAAAACATTTTTCTGTCTGCTCCTGTGTACTAAAGATTAACAATGAAAAAATAGATCATAGATAGATGATAGATACAGGTAGAGGATAGATGACAGATACATGAATAGGTGAAGAGATGATAGGTGAATAGGTACATAGATGAAAAATAGCAAAAAATCTTTGGCTATTCAAATTTGATGAGTTTAATTTTTTTTTAGGTTGTTATTCCACAAATAACACAAACATGCTAACCTAAAAAAGATACTTTGTTTTTACTATATTCTTTACAGTTTATCCATTAATACATTTTTATTGAATAAATTTTAATTTTTATTTATTTCTATGTTTTAGATTGACAGATAAAATAAGCATTTATTGTGTACAATATGATATTTTGTAGTATATACATTTTGTAATGACTAAATGAAGCTAATTAAGACATGAAGACATTGCATAGTTTCACATTTGTGGTGAAAATGCTTTACATCTACTCTCAGAACTTTTCAAGATTATAAACTAATACTAACTATAGTCACCATATTGTACAATCAGTGTCTTGAACTTATGCCTTTCTCCTTTCATCTAATTAGAAGTTTGTATCTTTTGACCAACATCTGCCATTCCTCCTACCACCACACTATCCCCTAGTAACTACCATTTTACTCTCTACTTTTATGTCAAACTTCTTACATTCCACATATGAGTGAAAGTATGCAGTATTTGTCATTCTGGGCCTGGCATATTTTATTTACTGTAACGCCCTCCAAGGTCATCCATGTTGCGAAAAGACAGGCTTTCATTCTTTTTATATGACTAATATTATTCAATTACTTACATCTATTCTATTTTCTTAACCCATTCATCTGTTGATGGACACCTATATTGATCCCATTTCTTGTCTACTGTGAATATTATTACAACTATAACATAGAAGTGTAGCTATATCTTTGACATACTGATTTCATTTGTTTTGGATGTGTACCCAGTAGTAGTAGGATTGCTGAATCATATGGTAGTTATATGTTTAATTTTTTGATGAACCTCCATGTGCTTTTCCATAAAGCCTATACTAATTTACATTCTCACCAACAGGGTTCACTTTTCTCCATATCCTGACAAATATTCATTATCTTTTGTCTTTTTAATAACAGTCATTCTAACAGGTTTGAAGTATTGTTTTATTGTGTTTTGATATGCTTTTCCCTGACCATTAGCGATGGAGAGGATTTTTTTTCGTTATCAATTGCCATTTGTATGTCTTATTTTGAGAAATGTCTATTTAGGTACTTTGCCTATTTTCAAATTGAGTTATTTGTTTTCTTAGTATAGAAGTGAGTTCCTTATATATTTTGGATATTAACCCATTATATGATGCATAACTTACAAATTTTCTCCCATTCTGTATGTTGTTTCTTCACTTTGTTTCTTTTGCTGTGCAGAAGCTTTGTAGTTTGATGTAATCCCATTTGTCTATTTTTCCCTTTGTTGCCTGTGCTTTTAGCGTCATTGTCCACAGCAATGTCATGGAATGTTCCAACATGTTTTCTGCCAGTGGTTTCACTGTTTTGAGTCTTACATTTAAGTATTTAGCCCATTTTCAGTTAATTTTTATACACGGTGAGGTAGGGTATAATTTTATTCTTCTGCAAGTGGACATCCAGTTTCCCAATATCATTTGTTGAAGAAATTTTCTTATCAAAAAAACTTATTTTTTTCCGGTTGTTAACGTTTTTGTCCATTGTGTGTTCTTGGCACTTTTGCCAAAAATCAACTAGCCATAAATGAATGGATCTATTTCTAGGCTCTTTTTATTTTTTACATTGGTCTATGTTTCTGTTTTTATGCCAGTACCATGCTATTTTGGTTACCATATCTTTGTAGTATATTTTGAAGTCTGGTAGTGTGATTCCTCTAGCTTTGTTCTTTTTGTTCAAGATTATTTTAGCTATTAAAGGTCTTTTGTTGTTTTATACCACTTTAAATTTTTTTTTCTTTTTCTTCAATAAAGGTAACTGTCTGGCCTTTGGATAGAGATTACATTGAATCTATAGATTACTTTAGGTACTATGAATGTTTTAAAAATAATAATTTTTTCAATTAATATATATGGGATATCTTTTCTTTATTTGCATATTTTTTACTTCCTTTGATCAATTATTTATAGTTTTTAGTGTAGATATGTTTCTTTCACCTTCTTGGTGAATAATGTCACATACATACATGCACTTGGTTCACACCTGTTGGTCCAGAATCTAATTGTACAATATTTCCAGTTTCATGTAAATGATATTGTAAAAGGGGAGTAGGAGATTAATAATGAATTTGGGGGGCATTAATTGGCTTTCCACATAAATTGGTTTATTATTATTTGGCTACATTTAGGGTCATTGTTTTTTTTCCTGCTGCAGCTGTAGGGGTTACAAAAGTTAGTCATGCTATATTTCTTAATAATTCTCTATGCTTCCTTTCTGCTTATGTAAATAAAATATCTTCTTAACACCATTTCTAACCTCAATTCTTTTCTTTCTCCACATCTGAAATGATGTTTCAATTACATATTCTTAATTTCTATTTCATGCCTTCCCATTTTACTGTTTACATTTCTTTTTCTAGAAGTACTAGCACCTTTATGTTTTAAATTACATTTTATCCACTGGATGTTGATGATACCACTGTGTTGTTTCAATTGGTAACTCTACAAATTCAAGTTCTACAGATTAGAATTTTCAATCTTCTTACTTATAGCAATTCTCTTACTTATAAATTTTCAACTACTTCTTCTATTACCCATAATGATTTTTCTATTATTCAAGTGATTATTCTAACTTGAATAAATAACTCTTCCACTAAGCAATTAACCTAAGACTTATTCTTTTTCCTGTGTAAAATCAATGCTCAGCCTTCCTTCTTTCTTTGTCAGTCTGTAAGTATATATTTTTTTATGTTTTTGTTAAAACCATACCAAACTGTAGAACTACAATGAAACACCTACAAATACATATATACCCCACTCACTCCACTATTTATTAAACTTGTTCTCTCTTCTTTTTTCATCCAGACTTCTTGAAGAGACAACTATTTTCCTGATTTTCATATCTTTACTTCTCATACAAGCTATAATAGATTTAACTAGTATATAGTTTGCTGACATTCACTGACCCTCATGTAAGAAGATTATACATTCCTGTTAATTTTCAAATTATTGCTCTGCTCATATGTGAGAAATAACATTCTGCAACTCATTTGCCAACTTAGAAATATTACTTGCTTTGGTTAATACAAATGAACAAAACAATCCGTTGTATGTCCTAGCAGAAAAATTAAGCACTCTAGCACCACAGCTGTTTCCATCCTTTACCTTTTCTCCCTGCTACAAGAACTTTAAGTCAGAAAACAGAGTAACATTTCATCAGGAAGACAAGTGAAGACAGACTCAGCTAACTGTAGCCAACATGTAACAAAAATAAGACTTAAAACTTTGATCTTGTTACTAATGGTATTTGTTGTTTTATCACAGTGCAACCTGTAAAAAATAATAATAGTATATAAAATGCACTGGAAGACATAGTTTTGGAGGCCAGACATATGGAAAACATATTATGCAATGGAGATCCTTTAAATAGTACTGCCAAGGGCAATAATGTGGTAACAATTCACATATCAAATGAACTTGTGTATTTAATGTTTATTGGTGAGATAAGCTGCATTTAACCTGAAAGAGATGAGCTACAAGAAAGACATGAGCTGAGAAAATTACTGGCCAGATGGCAAAGAGAATGAGAGAAAAACATGAGAAATTCTGGGACTTTTGAAGTTGAGAGATGCAATTTTTACTCAGCCAATGAATCAAAGAAAAAATCTAGTATCAAAGGTTGCTAAACACTCAGCTTTGTGAAAGAGACAAAATCTAACATTTCACCATGAAATACTTTAAGTCTCTAAATTGATTTGCTTGGTTCTTAGCAGGTTATTTACTCAAGACAAGAGATTCAGAGAAATGAGACTAAATACATTTCTCTTCTAAAGAAGCATAATAAGCTCAAGTTACCTACAAATGAATCAAGTGAGGAAAAAGCACGTTGAGAAGAAAATTCTGTTGACTATTGGCATGTGTAGCAAAACTGAGTTGTTACAGGTTGACTTGTATCTCCCACAAAGATATGTTGAATCCAAATGCTTAGTGCCCCAGAATGTGAATTTATTTGGCAACTGGTTAATCGCAGATGCAGTTAGTTAAGAGGAAGTCATACTGGAGTAGGGTGGTCTCTTAATAAAACATCATTAGTTTTGCATTTCTCTAATAACTAGGGATGATGAGCATTTTTTCATATGTTTGTTGGCCTTATATATGTCTTCTTTTGAAGTGTCTGTTTATGTTCTTTGCCCACTTTTGAATGGTTTTGTTTGTTTTATTTCTTGTACATCTGTTTTAGTTCTTTGTAGATTCTGGATATTAGCCCTTTGTAAGATGGGTAGATTGCAAAAACTTTTTCCCATTCTGTTGGTTGCCAGTTCACTCTAATGATTGTTTCCTTTGCTGTACAGAAGCTCTGGAGTTTAATTAGATCCTATTTGTCTATTTTGGCCTTTGTTGCCAATGCTTTTGGTGTTTTAGTCATGAAGTCCTTGCCTATGCCTATGTCCTGAATGGTTTTGCCTAGGTTTTCTTCGAGGGTTTTTATGGTGTTAGGTTTTATGCTTAAGTCACATTGAGATACCATCTCATGAAAGAATGGCGATCATTAAAAAATCTGGAGACAACAGATGCTGGAGAGGATGTGGAGAAATAGGAACACTTTTACACTGTTGGTGGGAGTGTAAATTAGTTCAACCATTGGGGAAGACAGTGTGGCGATTTCTCAAGGACCTAGAAATAGAAATTCCATTTGACCCAGCAATCCCATTACTGGGGTATATATCCAAAGGATTATAAATTGTTCTATTATAAAGACACATGCACATGTATGTTCATTGTGGCACTGTATACAATAGCAAAGACCTGGAACCAACCCAAATGCCCATCGAAGATAGACTGGACCAGAAAAAGGTGGCACGTATACATCATGGAATTCTATGCAGCCATAAAAAACAATGAGTTGGTGTCCTCTGTAAGGACTTGGATGAATCTGGAAACCATCAGTCTCAGTGAACTGACACAGGAACAGAAAATCAAACACCACATGTTCTCACTCATAGGCAGGTGTTGAACAATGAGAACACATGGACACAGGGAAGGGAGCATCACACACTGGGGTCAGTTTGGGGAGACTAGCGTAGGCACCTGGAGGGTAGGGAGGTTAGGGAGGGATATAATGGGGAGAAATGCCAGATATAGGTGACGGGGGGATGGAGGCAGCAAACGACATTGCTGTGTATGAACCTATGCAACAATCCTACATGATCTGCACATGTACCCCAGAACCTAAAGTACTACACACACACACACACACACACACGCACACACACACACACACACACACACACACACACACACACACATATATCATTAGTGTCCTAGGAAGAACAACAAAATTTTTACCAGTTATAGATACCTTGGCAACACAACCATGTGAAATGTGAAGACCAGGCAGAGAATGGAATTAATTACACTGCCAGAAATAAAGGAATACCAGGGGTTAATAAAATCCAGAAAAGTCAAAGAAGAATACTTCCCTAGAGGCTTCAGAGGGAGAATGGCCCTGTTGACACTTTGATTTTGGGCTTCAAACCTTTAATACTGTGAAAATATTTTTTTGTTTCTTTTTAAACCACCAAAGTTGTGGTCATTGTTATAGCAGCCCTAGGAAATTGATACACTAGCAAAAGCTGTCTAATACACTGGCTCTTTGTAGTATCCAGCCCAGATTTCTCTCTTAAATTTCACTAATAAATATCCCAAATCTTGCATTTTAGTTGCCTGACATTTCAAATGAAATACATAACTTAAGCAAAACTCATCACATTCCCCATAAAACAAAGCACAATCACCTATACATTCTTTCTTACTGTGGTAATGCCATCCAGTTATCATGCAAACCAAAAACCTTGGATTAATTCTCCACTCCTCTTTCCTACTTTTTCTCTCAGATATAATAAACTTTTTATATTACCTTTTAAAATTGTCTTAAATCTATCACTTCAAATTCTACTAGAGTTTCTGAGCTTATCCTCTCACACATGGGCAGTTAACTTTATATATTAGATCATTCTACTCCTTTCTCAGAGCCATTATTACCACACTCTATTCCTCAGAGGGTTTATTCTCATTTTCTTTTAAAGTCTCCTCTTCTGTTGCTTGTCACATTAAGTTCAGTAATCTCTAGATTTTTTTCCCTCAGCCCTACTATTTTATTACTATGCACCTGATTACTGGGTGATTTTACTTACTTCCATAGTAACTACCATGTTTCATATTCTTTCTACATGCTATTTGATACTCAGGAACCAAATAGATTCAGATAACAAAGGATCTTTCACTATCCAGACTTGCTGTACAAAGTCTCACTATTTAATCTCTTTAAAGAGAAACTCAGAAACTGTGATTCAGATAGCTATAGTAACTTAAAAATGTTTAGGTGCACACCTACTTTTAGCCGCTTATATCATCTTAGCTCGAATGACTGCAGGCAACATTAATCTGTTATGTCCCAAAATTGGTTCTCACTTAATTTTCTATCTGCTTATCTTTGTATACTCCTCATTCCAAATAATCTTGGAAATTAATGCACTTTTAGCCACCCTGTTAATAAGGTTAAAAGATTTAGAATTATTATCTGCTCCTTTATATCAACCTCAATATTCAGCTTTTTTATTGAATCCTTCTTATTGTACCTTTTTAATCATTCTGAATTTGTCTCTGTTAATCATGCTTATTATTGGTGTCACTAAGGTTCCTAAGTCTTCCTTTATCTATATTTCTTCAGACTGAGGTTCTCAAAGTGTTTAGGAAAATCACACTTCCTTAACTTAGACTGAAAGAGCCTCAATAACCTGGCCCAACCTTACTTTCTAACATCTTCAATCACTTCACACCATAACCAATCAAAATTTTGTTTTTTGCTGACACTAGTTCCTTATGCTATCTCAATCATTTAAAAAAATAGTTTTCCTGACATGGTTAACTAATTCATCATTCTTCTCATGCATCAAATTTTGGCTTGGCTGAATGGATCACTTTAGTTATGATTTTTTCCTCACATCAACTTCTTTTAATTTACTACAACTTTGGATTATTTGCTGTTTTTTTAATTACATATTGAAATAGATTCATAATTAATGGCATTTTATCCTTTATTTTTTTCTAGTACAAGAATTTATGGCTGTAATTTTACCTCTAAGTAGGACGCTAGCTGTAAAACACATTTTTATATCCATTAATTTTATCACACAAAACAAAATATTGTCTAATTTGCATTTTATTTTTCTTGTTTGTATGTAATGTAGTATATTTGGCCGAATTATCCTTTTTAAATAATAATCATGTGTTAAATAATGCTACATTGACAAAAGTACTATGTATCTTTTAAAAATTTTTATAATTTTTTATATTTTTGGCATATGACAATTTTATAATTATATAATGTGTGCTTGAAAAGAGATTGTATTTCATAACTAAAATATTCTGTACATTTTAATCAGAACAAATAGTTAATTGTATTGTCTAAATTTTTTACATTTTTTGCTCTGCATTATCCAACATTTACTAGGAAAAATGTTTAAAAAATCTCCTACAATTATAGTGCTATTTTTATTTTAATTAGTCATATGTGTGCACTATCAACTTCACAATTACGTCACACCTCTCTCCAGGTGAATCTCTGTAGACTGTTCTTTTAATAATGTATATATGACCAGTACCTTGATTTCAGTCTTATGAGACTGTGAACAGAGAATCCATCCAGAAATTGTTAGATTTCTGCCCCACAGAAACTGCGAAGTAATACATTTTATGTTTTAAATTGTTAAGTTTGTGTTCTGGACAACAGAAAACGTGCAGACTTCTACTGACTTCTACTGTACTGACTTGTGCTGTTTTTATTTTCATTATTTATTTGTGTGCATTATCAACTTCACAATTATGTCATATTTTAACATATTTTTACTGCCTACCATACATGTGTGGCTTATCAATAATATTATTTCAAACTTTTAGTATCCTTGTGTTCCATTTAGGACCTTAGAACACATAATATGAATCCTCCTTCATGAAATAATTTTCAAGTATATTAACTCAATATTATTTGAACTGTAGAAAATATTATTATGTTGATGCTGTAAATATTTACCTCGATTTTCCCACTTAATTTTACTTTCATTCTTCTCATTCTTTCCTACCTATAAACCTTCATCTGAAATCAGTATCTTCTGTGACAAGAGCATGCTTACCATTCTCTTTAGTTCACTCCTGCAAATGACAATCTTTTAGCTTTAGTCTTTCTAAACATTTGTTTATTTCAACCTCAGCATTTAGGATATATTTGATGGATATAAAATTCCAGTTTGGTCAAACTTCTAGGCCTCCATTTTCTGTTTTTGACTCATTAGTCTGACAAAAGCTCTCCTCAGGTTCACAACCTTTCAGCTGCCTATGGATGCATGGCCAAATCCATAAGGAAAAGATGGCTTCAAATGATAACTTCAGTTGTCTGAATTTTATTCTTTTTTTGGAACTCTTCTTAAAACACTGATTTTTAGATTTGTCACCAATGAAATTGTTCAAAATACTTTATTCTTATTTTCTGAATGTTCTTTGGAAAAAAGGATTGTTCAAAATTACCTAAACCATCCTAATATAAGGATTAATATTAATATTACAAACATTAATTATTACAAATATTAATATTAATTGTTACAAACATTAAGACAATTATTTAAACACACAGGTCCAATTATCTGAAATCAAAGTCCTGGTATTCAGATTGGTTACATAAAGTCAAATAGGATTGTGTAAAGCATCTTGCATGAGTTAGATCTAACTCATTCGCCATTTTATCCATTGTTCTTCACATACTAGGTGTATCGAAAATATTAATATAATAGTATTTGGATATTCTGAATATTGTTTTGTGTTTAGGTCATTTATGTATCCAAGCCTTGCACCAAAAAATCCTCCTATATTTCTTTTATCTATAATTATTTACATTGTGTAGTTGTTAGTAATATTGGAATTTCTGCAACATTTCTAGAATGGATAGAGTCAAACTATGAAAACCAAAAGCATTGCATAAAAGTTACTCAGAATCCAGTTATTTTCACAAAGCTCTATAAGGTACACTAGGGTATTGATAGAGTCTATTTTTGAGAATGTTTACATTTATTTACCTCATTTCATACACATAAATATATTACTAGATTTGTCTTTACCAGCTTATCTAGCTGTACTCAATAATCCTTTCTACATCCAAGTTCAGACTTATGTAATTTTGAAACCTTCTTATAAAGGCCACCTCAATCTACTACTTGGTTTGTTTAGAAATAAGTATAGTGACTATAAAATATGTGTCTACTGTGGTCTAGGTGCTATGATGTCCACTCATTCTCTCTGCCTCTATACATCTTACCACACACAGAGGCTTCCCCTCACACATCACATGAGATGCCAGAATGGCTGCTTTAACTGTTAGATATTATTCTAGCTCCACATGAGGTATGAGTAAAAATTTCTTATTGGGTACTTTGTCACTTTCTTTTGTTTTAGGTTATCTTTAATCCTGTCAATATAGTTTGCTTCTTTCAAAGCCACTGGCTGAACTAGTGTTAAAATATGTACTTAGTAACCAGAGCCATGTGACCTCTAATCCTTTTACTTGGTATACTACTGCAAACTATATTGCCAGACCCCCTACTAAACAGTACAATTAACTGGAGAAAATTATTTAACTATTCCTCTCTAAAACTGGGAGAAAAAGAGGACTTCACAGCATTGTTGGAAATTCTAAGCACTATGTGTCATGAAAGAACTTAGAACAGTGCTGTGACCTAATGATTATTCATGCAATTATCATTTTATATTATTATAACAGTATATTTAAGCAGTATTATCATGATTATATACTTATGTTGATAAGTACACATTTGTTTGTTTGATTTTTCTAATTTTGCATATGGTGTCCATATCTAGAATGAAATTATTGGAGAAAAATTATCATATTGTAAAAATGTTAGCTACAAAATATATTTATTGCACATGTGAATGAGGAAAATATTCCAGAAGTCACTCACAACCTGGGAATATTTTTTGTTTTGCAAAATATTTTTAAACACTTTGGGTAAAGCTGTTATTTTGGGTTGTGTTAGTTTGCTTGTATCTTAGGCCAAATGGCCAAAGAATAAAAGGAAAAGAAAAAAACAGTTGACAGTAAACAAGTGGCAACACAAGTTCATAAAATTTTTAAGTAATTTTATTACTGCTTTAAAAATTCAAGTTTCTTGCTGGGCATGGTGGCTCATGCTTTGTAATCCCAGCTTATTGGGAGGCCGAGGCAGTGGATCACCTGAGGTTGGGAGTTTGAGACCAGCCTGGCCAACATGGTGAAATCTCGTCTCTACTAACAATACAGAAAAAAACTAGCCAGGCATGGTGGTGTGTGCCTGTAATCCTAGATACTCAGGAGGCTGAGACAGGAGAATCTCTTGAACCTGGGAGGTGGAGGTTGCAGTAAACTGAGATTGTGCCACTTCACTCCAGCCTGGGCAACACAGCAAGACTTCATTCCAAAAAAGAAAAACAAACAAACAAACAAAAAAACTTAAGTTTCAATGAAGTTATCTGATAATATCAAATCTCTATATTGTAACACAATAATCTGAGCTCTAAGTAACCATGAGTAGAATTATTGAATGTGAATTTGAGAGATCATTTTTTTAAATGTTGGATACCTGTCTAAAAATATGAATTCATACCTCAGTAAGAATACATGGCTCAATACTACATATCTCACTTTTTTCTAGAGCGTGTCTTCTCATACCAAGATTGGATAAAGGTAATATATACAGAGAAAAACAAATCAACAGGTAACAACTTGCCTTTACAATGTTTTACCTTAAGTATATTTTTGTCACAATGGATATTACTTTTACTTTAATAAAAGAAGTAAGTTAAGTATATAGTATATTTGAATGCATGCATGTTTGTGTGTAGTAAGTGCAGAATAGTGAAGGTATATAAAATCCCTAGAAAGGGAAGATTAAAAGGCATAGTTATACACTATTATACCCTGTATCTTAGAAAATGCTTCTTTTCTTTTTGCTTTTTGACCTGAGTAATAATTCAAACTATTTATCTTCCAGAGCTTTTACAGAAAATTTGCTGGGAAATCTGAATATTTCAATTATAATTCATATAGAAATTTTTTATATATTATGTTTTTTACCATACAGATAAAAGATTAAATTTGAGAAATGCTATGCAAATTATCAAAGGAGGCAGTGATTATAAGTGATATAAGCAAGGATTTAAACTTACATCCACAGTATACAATTCTGCAGTGAATTTTAATTTTTATTAAAAGGTGCTGTTAGAGACTTATTTATAATTTAGTAAATAAATAATAGGTTCAAAATATATTACACTATCTAGTGAGTCACTTTATTAAATAATCTGTTGAAAATTATTGAAAGCCTCTATATGTGGAAATAAAGCTCAGTTTATAACAATTAATTTTCAACATATTATTCATTATTGCATATTATTTTTGCCATAAACCTAATTACGTATTTTTATTTAACTCTACAGTTCAGCTATTGTGATAGGCTATTACATTAGTGGCTCTCAAAAAGAACGTATTTTGATATATGCATTCTTGTATAGTCCACTCACGTATCAGCTCATCTTGGTTATGTGATTTGTTTAACCAACATGGCATTAGCAAGAATGGTATAAAAACAGAGGCTGTCTTACTGCCTGCACATTGTAGTTTCTACCATGAGTGCTCTTTTGGATCTCCAGATTACCATGTGTAGAGTTCCAACAACCATGTTGGAGAATCTACATGAAGAAAATAGTTTCTCACTTAGACCCCAAATCTCCCAGCCATCTCAGGTAAGACTACAAACATATGAAGGAAAATACCATCTTGAACATTCTGGTACCATTAGACACTACAGAGAACAGAAGGACATCTATGTTTGGCCCCAATTTAAGAATCATGAAAAGACAAAATAAGTCTACATGTTAGAGTGGCTTCATTCAGCAAGGCAACTAAGACAACAATATAATTATTGTTTTATAATCAAATTTTTGTTTATGCTCTTCAACATTTATTTGCTTGCCTTTTAAAGATAATATTATGGTCCTTTCTAATAGAATATCTTTCTTCTCCACTAAGTAAATCAATTTGAAGATCTTTTAGTTAAGGTCTCAGATTTTGTTTGTATAAAACTGTCTTTATTTCCTTCTCTTTTAGAACCATAGCTTATATTGACCATTATTTGCCCCCAGCAATTTAAAGATTACATTAACTCTTGGTGATTTCATTGTTACTCTTATCTGCTATTTAAAGTAAAATTGTCCCCTTTTGGCTCTCTGAGCAGCACCATGGCGGTTGGCAAGAATAAGCGCCTTACGAAAGGCTGCAAAAAGGGAGCCAAGAAGAAAGTGGTCGATCCATTTTCTAAGAAAGATTGGTATGATGTGAAAGCACCCGCTATGTTCAATATAAGAAATATTGGAAAGACGCTAGTCACCAGGACCCAAGGAACCAAAATTGCATCTGATGGCCTCAAGGGTTGAATGTTTGAAGTTAATCTTGCTGATCTGCAGAATGATGAAGTTGCATTTAGGAAATTCAAGCTAATTACCGAAGATGTTCAGGGCAAAAACTGCCTGACTAACTCCCATGGCATGGATCTTATCCGTGACAAAATGTGCTCCATGGTCAAAAAATGGCAGACAATGATTGAAGCTCATATTGATGTCAAGACTACTGATGGTTACTTGCTTCGTCTGTTCTGTGTTGGTTTTACTAAAAAACGCAACAATCAGATACAGAAGACCTCTTATGCTCAGCACCAACAGGTCCGCCAAATCCGGAAGAAGATGATGGAAATCATGACCCGAGAGGTGCAGACAAATGACTTGAAAGAAGTGGTCAATAAATTGATTCCAGACAGCATTGGAAAAGACATAGAAAAGGCTTGCCAATCTATTTATCCTCTCCATGATGTCTTCGTTAGAAAAGTAAAAATGCTGAAGAAGCCCAAGTTTGAATTGGGAAAACTCATGGAGCTTCATGGTAAAGGCAGTAGTTCTGGAAAAGCCACTGGGGATGAGACAGGTGCTAAAGTTGAACGAGCGGATGGATATGAACCACCAGTCCAAGAATCTGTTTAAAGTTCAGATTTATAATAGTGGCAAATAAAAAGTCTTATTTGTGGAAAAAAAAAAAAAAGTAAAATTGTCATTCTTTGTAGGTCATCTTTCCTTTCTCATTAGTTATTTTTAAAATCTCACTCTTTATTTTTTTTCCTATAGTTTTGCTGAGATATAATTGGGCATATTTTTCTTGATTTTGCGTTGGTATTTGTTTTCCTTTCTTTCAAATTTCAGTAATCATGTGATACATCAATTCTAGGTAAATTATTGCCATAATATGTTCAAATTTTCTCACAGTTCTGGAGCTAGTTTCTGGTAAGGACTCACTTCCTGTGCTAAAGATAGCCACTCTCTCACAGAGTTCTCATATGGACTTTTCTCAATGTATACATAAAGAGCACATGCACATGTCAGTGCAAGAGAGAGAAAGAGAGACAAGGAAATTTTCTGGTGTTTTTTGTAGTAAGATTATTATCTCTATCATGAGAGCACATCCCTAGTGAAACATATAAACCTAAGTATTTCCCCAAATTCCCATTCCAAAATGCCATCACATTAACGTTCAGGGATTTAACCTACGCCATAAATTTATGGGATAGGGAAAACAATTCTATTTATAGAAGAAATAAACACAAAAACATTTATAGGTACTATTCTAAAACTAAAATCTTGTGTAATATTTCAGGGAAAATATTAAATCCATGCCAACTATAAGCTTATGGAGTTTTACAAAGTTACAAAAATATAAATAAATATAAAAGAAAAATATGAAACATCAACATAAATAGGTTATAATTGATCAAATAGACAAAAATAAGGAAAAAGCCAATAAGGAATAAAATAAAATAACGATTAAATACCAAGATACAGTTTTGATAAAAAGAAAACATATCTTATAAATTTGAAAATATAGTCTTTAAAATTATTGTCCTTTAAAGCCTCAAATGTCAGATTAGATGTAGCTGGAGAGAAAATTAAGAAACCTGAATATAGGAGTGATAAAAATACCAAAAACACAGCAAAGAGATAACAGGAGATAGTTACTATGATTCTAACCATTAAATCTTATTCAAACTTATGGTATCTTACCCAAAATATTTCCTGGGAGTAGATTGACAGTACTGGTGGTTAGGAAATGTTTATCTGTTCCACATTTACCCAATGAATATTTAATTAATACTTTCAATATTCTAGCTCTATAAGGGCTAACTTCATTCGTCTGAGGGCATCATATCATTATATCAGGATATGGAAACAGAAATTGTACTTTTAGTTACAAATGTTTACTCTTTGTTTAAATAGCAAACAAATATTAATTATTTAGGTGTAATTTTTAGTGCAGAAAGTTTTATTAAATATCAAAGAAGAAATATTATTTTGCTGTTTCTCTGACCATACATTTTGTATAGTTCTGACTTTCAGAACCATGTTAATGTTCCACGTGCTCAAAAAATAAAATCCACAATAATATGGAAAAATTGTAAATAGAATACAAGTAGACACAAAGAAATTCTAATTTCAAGTGACTAACTTAACCATACTGGAGGGAAAGAAGGAGAACCAGCTCAAATAATTTTTGACTAAGTCAATTAAATATGTTCAAGCTAAAGACACTATGAATTAATTTAAACTCTGGTTTGAGAGAATTTTTTACTCAGAAATATAGAATGGCAATCCTAAAATTATTTAATGTATTCTAAGATTTAGTAAAAAAGTAAATGTATCCTAGATAATGGAATACAGCTTTCTCAATGAAATTACGAATATAAAAAAGGGAAAGACTAGAATGAATTTCATGGTACTAGCCTGCAATTGGAACTGCCAGTATGAAATCATGGCTTTTCATGTCTATAGTTATTGAATTAAATCTAAATCCAGATACATAAGATAGACGTATCGAAATAGATATACACAATTATGCACAGCCACAAATGCATGCATGTGCACACACATACATACACATCTGACAATTTGGACCACTGAGAGTGCCTAGAAGCAGTAAAACACCAGTTGCACTGAGCACAACAAGGAAGCAAATAATTACTTTAATATACCAACCTCTAGTCAAAGAAATCCATGTTTCTTAGAGAAATAGTTTATCGCAGGGCTGAGGGAGGAAAATAAAAAATTATTGTGCAACATCTTATGTAAAGTAAGGAAGTGGTCAAAAATGAGAAGAAAATGTCAAAGAGACATGAAAGTCAACTTGATGGGGTTTCTGCTGACCAAATTTGGAAGAATTTGAACATGGAATAAATAATGATTCTGTAACCCACTGAAATAAATAAGAATAAATAAATAACATATTTCATATAAATAAGTAAAGGAGAAGGACATGTCCTTCAAAGCATTGTCAAACCACCATATAAATTTAGAATGTAAGGTGAATTATGAAATGACTAGTGATAACAGAACCCAGATGGATGATAAAACTGGTAGGTAATAATTTGATGAGTAATATTTATATGATCTTAATATACCTACCTACATGTATTCCAATAAAAAGAAATTAATAGAATATGCCTACTGATAGAATTCACTGAGAACTTTCACAACATCACTGCTGTGATAGTCCTGTTATAAATGCATAACATAAATCTAATCATGGGAAATATCAGACCAACATATACTGAGAAACAAACAAAATAATGGACATGTTTTCTTCAAAAATATTAAAGCCACAAAAACAAAGAATGACTGACAAATTGTTTTTTATTAAAGGAGACTGAAGAAGTGCAGCCTGATCCAGGATTTCCTCTTACTGTAACATCGCTGAGAAAGTAGAAACCTGAACAAGAACTATAGATTACATAATAGGATTTTGATAATTATTCTGTGGCTCTATAAGAAAGTATTTGTTTTTTAGGAAACATACAGTGAAGTATTTAATTCACTTTTTAATTACTCTCAATTAATTTTAAAATATACGTATAGAATGAGAGAATGATAAGCTAACCTGGTAAAAGTTTGACATTTGGGGAAGCTGAGTGGAGGTCAAAATTCCTTGTAATATTTTTGCTACCTTTCTGTGTCTGGTATTATGTCAAAATAAAAATTGTTAAGACAAATAAGGAAATCTTTTTATATATTTTAAAATAATCTTTATCTTTAATATTGACCTCTATACAGGGTAAGCATCATTTACAAAAGTTTTAAAACCGGTCTATAAATCTTCTGCATTTAGACAATGAAAAGTCCTCTGCAGTAACCGACCTTGTAGGCTACCCACCTGCAAGAAAATGTCTGGCTAGGGAGAAGAAAATTTAAATTACATGCCTATCCCTATAACATGTCTTTTATGATCTAATTGTTATCATTTCAGAAACATTTGGTAAGGGGGAAGTTATATGGAACACAAATCTCTTCAGTGGTTTTACTTTCAGAAGCTTGGTCAGAGAGTTAGTGGATACGAAATGTTAAAATTGGGTTTAAGGATTGTCCATGGATAATCTCTTCTCAATTTTTTCTGTTACTATGAAACCACTATTTATCTATCACCCAAGATAAGGTTATTTTTCTCTCAACCTTCTCCTCTATCAAATATATATAGGTGTATAAATATATATATAAATATGTACATATATATGATATATGTGTATATATGTATATACGAAATATATGCATATATACAAATATGTGTATATATATAATTGAGATGGAGTCCTTCTCTTGTTGCCCAGGCTGGAGTGCAGTGACACCATCTTGGCTCACTGCAACCTCCGCCTCCAGGGTTCAAGCGACACCACACCCTGCTAATTTTGTATTTTTAATAGAGACAGGGTTTCACCATGTTGGTCAGGCTGGCCTGAAACTCCTGACCTCAGGTGATCCACCTGCCTGAGCCTCCCAAAGTGCTGGGATTACAGGCATGAGCCAACCCGCCAGGCCCAAATGTATTTAATTAAATCTCAAAATCAATTCCTCCTGTCTATCTCAAACTTTGTACCCTCTGATTAGCAACTTCCCATTACTCCGGCTCCCCACCCCAAACCCCAGGCTCTGGTAGTTCTACTCTCTACTTCTCTGTAAGTTCAACTGTATTTCTCAATTATGTGTGAAATCATGTGATATTTGTCTTCTTGTGCATACAGGGTGAAGGATGTGTTAATTAGTTTAATTTAATCATATCACATTGTGTGTATGTGTGTATATCTATACATCCCATGGTACTCCATATACAACTATTATTTGTCAATTAAAAATGTAATTAGTTTGCAAGTTTTTTAATTTCTTTTCCTTGAAATGCCTGTTGTTTATATATATTCTTGACTGCATAACTTGCTCCTTAAGAAAACTGTGATCTTTCCCTTTTGCTTTTTGCTCAAGTCCAATTTCAAACACTTCTATTCATGTAATCACGCTGAGACTGAATTGATACATCATTTACGCTGTATATTTTCCCTTTTTAATATTTATTATTTTCTTTTTCTTTCTGTGAAAATTAAATATGAAAAGCACCTGACTCCATAACAGTTAAAGAACATTCATGTGTTATTTTTAAAGGCTTTGATTTCTATTATTAATAATATTACAATTTTTTTATAACTTTAACTTTTATTTTAGATTCAGGGAGTATGTGTGCAGGTTTGTTTTGTTTTTGTGTTTTGAGAGGGGGTCTCCCTTTCTCTCCAGGCTGGAGTGCATTGGCACAATCACAACTCACTGCAACCTCCACCTCCCAGGTGCAAGAGATCCTCCTGCCTCAGGCTCCCAAATAGCTGGTACTATGGATATATTCCATGGTGCCAAGGTTTAAGCTGTGGATCCCATCATCCAGCTAATCAGCATAGTAACCAGTAGGTAATTTTTCAATCCACAACCACTTCACACCCCAACAGCAGTCCCCAGTGTCTGTTATTCCAATTTTTATGTCCATATGTACTTAATTTTTAGCTCCCATATATATAAGTGAGAACATACAGTATTTGGTTTTCTCTTGCTGTATTAATTCCCTTGGTATAATGGCCTCCAGCTGTATCCATGTTGCTGAAAATGGCATGATTTTGTTCCTATTTATGGCTGCATAATATTTTGCATGGCAAACATGAACCACATTTTCTTTATCCAGTCCACTGTTGATGGGCACCCAGATTGATTCCATGTCTTTGCTATTGTGAATAGCTATGCAATGAACATAGAAGTGCATGTGTCTTTTTGGTAGAACAATTTATTTTTCTTTGGTCGTATATACTCTCTATTACACAATGGCTTCCATTTTTTTCTTCACCTTAGTGTTATTTCATCAAGTTAATTTTAATAACGTTTTTAATAAGGCCCAATTCTTCTATCTCTATAGCTTCTTATACTCAACATAATACAAATATACAGTAAGTACTCACTCAACATTAATTCATTCAAAAAATACTGAGTCTCTTTTGCATAACAGCGAATGTTTCTTTATTTGGAATACGTGACACTGATCTTTTGAGCCTGGTTTTGAAGAAGAACTAGATGGATACCTATCAATTAAATATATACACAAACAAAACAATTTCAAACTGTGAAACATGATATGAAGGAAATTAAGCAGTGTGATTAATTAAATTGTGTGATTGATGTCTGTGACAAGTCTGGGAAGACCGACTTAGATTAGCTGGTCTTAAAAGGCTTCAAACTGAGAAAATGACATTTGAACTGAGACATTGGTGGCTAAAAGCAGTCAGCTGTGAAAATATCTAGTCACCTAGGTTTAGACATAGTCAAGAACATGTGCACATAAACAAAGTAAGAGCAATTTTGGTGTATTAAAAAAAAGAAAGGAAATGTGTCTACAACTTAGTGAATGAGAGATAAAGTTGAGAGATAGAGGGAATAAAGTATTCTGAAAGCAATAGAAAGACAATGGATGTTTTAATGTTGAAAGCATCATAGACTAATTTTTTTAACCACTCAAATTCATGGATGAAAATAACATCAGGAGAAAAACTGGTATGAAGGAAATATTTAGACAATTACAATAATTCTGAGAATGTTAGTGGCTTAGGTTTATAGTAGTAGAGGCTCAGAGGGGTTAATAACTTTGGAATGTTAAGAAGACTAACTAATGGCTTTGATTGGGACATTGTAGAAAAGGACCATCAATGGCTACTGTTTTCAACTTTAACAAGAAGGAAAGACAAGTTGGAGGAAGCCACACTAGGTATGTCAATGTGAGATCAAGGCTATTGCCATGGTCATGTTAAATTTGAACTGTCTGTGGGTACTCTACACTGTGACTCTAAATAGGCAGTCTGATATGTGGTTTGATGAACAATGGAGATATCAAGACTAGAGACATAAATTCAGGAGTCACAGATAACCTCTCCTTTCCTCAGCACAAAAAGTAAGCATCAAAACTGCATTATTAATTCATTGTAAATATAGTGTGATCCTAACATATGTTTGCAATTACATTGATTACTTCTTTCAGAAAGAAAAATGTATTGAAAGCTTTTATGTCAAAATTAAACTATTTTTGTTTCTAATAGCAATACTTATTATTTTCAAACTGATGTTTTATTTTGCAAGTTAATTTCTTAATAATTATGTTTTCAAAAACTTTATTTTAAGATTATTTTAATGAAAAAAAGTGTAGTCCATCTTGATTTCTTTAAAAATAAATATTTTTTCCAAAGTAATGGTTTTACTTATTTGGGATTTTTTAAAAAATTAAAAATCCAATATAAATAAGGATGAATCACATATAAGGAGACAGTATTTACCTGGTAACTTTTTATTCAGACCTTTTACAATGTCAACACAAATCAAAGCTAGAATTCAGAGACTATTCCTTAAGTATTTTCTTAAGTCTCATTGGCTGAATGTGGCTGGTAATTGTCTGTAAAAGAAAAGCCAATTTGCCCCTTGATGGAGATTACTGTACCAAATGTAGCAAAGAGCTTTAGAAAATGTGACACGCTTTCTGTTCAACAGTAAAAGAGACAATTAGTTTTCTAGTTTTTCTTTTTGTGCAGTGGAAATAGGTATTGTTTGTTAATTCTCTTTAATCTCTCACATCATTTTCTTGGTAATGTTGCTTATTGTAAGCCTGCAGAGTTGTATTTAAGAGAAAGTATATACTTTCCCATGTTTTAAAATTCTAATTCAGTGGCAAACAGTTATTATTATAAAACTTGATTTGGTGAGATCAAAATAGTTTGACACAAAACTGATTATAATTATAAATGATTTTTTTAAGAGGAGATTGCATTATTTCTTCAACATTTCAAACTTCTCACTATTAACAAATAGGACTTTATTCCTTAGACTGACTTTTCTTAAAATGTAGCTGGTCATGTTATATCCATTCATATAGTTAATATATATGGAAATCCATAGATTTAATGTACTGTACTATAAAAAATAAAATATGTTGATATATATTATCATCATGTATATTTTCAAACAGAAATCAATAGATAAATTTTCATATTAAACTTATCCTTTCAATATTTCTGCATATCTTAGTACACCCATTTCATAGCTATATCTGAAACAGTTTTCTAATTTAGTTATGAGTAAACAAAAAAATTATGTTAGAGATGTCGTGTAATCAAATACATAATTCATGTAATTGAAATAAATATATTGAAATTATAATACAAAATGTGTTTTACATTTCATATTTGAAAAAATTAATTTGATAAATATCAAGTTACAATATCTGTAAAAATGTCAGTGTAAAAATGCACTTAAACAAATGGCACCTTCTGAGGTGTGTGTGCTTATCGTTGCAATAAAATATTTAAATTAGGAAGATATAAATTATTTTTATTAATATGAATAGCTTACATGTACAAAATTTAATATAGAATAAAACAAAACAGTTTCATTTAATTGTTTTGAAATACATATAATATTACTATTACATTTTAGTATATTCTGGGATTCATAGAGTTCTTAAGTTTGGAATAGACTTAAAAACGTATTAAGTTCAAACTACCTATTATTTCTGGACTTCTGATTCAGAAGATAGACATTAATGCTCCTTGAACATTTGCAAATCCACAAAAGGTATCATTTCACAGAGCATTTATTTTATTATTTCAGCAGATACCTGCTGAGTTTCCCCTTTAGGTAGATACTAATCTACACCCTGGGGAAATAAGAACAAATCTTGTATAATTCCTGTGCAAAAGGCTGATTCATGTGAATAAATACTATACTTTACAGCAAACTGTGCGTAAGCAGGTCAGGGCACAAAGCACAAGGGGAAATACAACTCCCAGCAAGAATGATTCGGTGGTAGCACTTGAGCCACTAATCAAGAGGAGTGTTTGTGAGTCCAAGAGTGGCAGGAAAGAAACAGCAAGAACAAATACATAGGGATATGTAAGGGTCTACCCTTTTAAGAAAATACAAACATTTGCCATGCTGGCATATAGAATAGCAGGTACAATGGTGTACAATGATACTGAAAATGTAGTCAAAGATGAAGTCTTCAAGAGCTTATGCTTTTGCTCTCAATTTCTCAGTTTCTAGCTATGAAACCATTAATTATTGGAAATTACTCCTTATTTCTTTCATTGCTGTATTCTTCTCATGTATCTATCAATATATCATTATGCCTACAGTAGTATATTCCCTTTTATGTGTTAAAATTTTAGCCTCAGCAACATGGCAAGGCCCAATCTCTACAAAAAATTTGAAAATGTGTTATCCAGATGTAGTAATGTGCATTTGTAGTCCCAACTACTAGGGCGCTGAGATGGGAAGATCCTTGAGCCCCGGAGTTTGAGGCTGTAGTGAGCTATGATAATACCACTGCACCCCAAACTGGGTGACAGATATCCATACTCTGATAATTAATACATAACAACCATAGAAAATCAAATTATTTTTCAACTGTTTGATTCTAGTTTTCTTTGAAAATTAATGGATTTAGTCTTCTCTAGTAGATTTTTTTTTTCATGAAAATGTGCTATCACTAAATGCAAACATTTATTTTAATCAGAGTATTTTTCCATCACTTTTTCAAATTTAGGTAAAATCTCTGCAGGAGATTTTAAGATGGTAAGTTTTGTGATGTAAACATTTGTCCTAGTTCTTATAAGGTACCTCTCTTCCTCACTCTTCTTCCTTTTACAGGAACATCATTCTGATAGCATGTGCTGTGATCTAGGAAAATGAGGCCTTCCAATTTAATTTTACTTACATAATCTACACTTCTCTTTTCACATGCATTTATTTCTTATATTGAGACACTTAAAAAATGAGAAAAACTACAGCTGTGGGTGGGCACAGTGGCTCACGCCTATAATCCCAGCACTTTGGGAGGCCCAGGCAGACGAATCACAAGGTCAAGAAATAGAGATCATCCTGGCCAACATGGCGAAACCCTGTCTCTACTAAAAATACAAAAAAATTAGCCAGGCATGGTGGTGCATGCCTGTAGTCCCAGCTACTCGGGAGGCTGAGGCAGGAGAATTGCTTGAAACTGGAAAACAGAGGTTGCAGTGAGCAGGGATGGCGCCACTGCACTCCAGCCTGGCGATATTAGTTTCTCAGGTTTTCAGCTCAGCTCATATAATCTAGCAACACTTTTGAGGTTTTATGTCTTATGAAAACCAACTCATGGCCAGGCATGGTGGTTCACGTCTGTAATCCCAGCACATTGGGAGCCCGCGATGAGCAGATTACCTAAGGTCAGAGTTTGAGACCGGCCTGGCTAAGAGGGCGAAATGGCATCTCTACTAAAACACAAAAAATAGCCAGGTGTGGTGGCAGGCACCTGTAATCCCAGGTACTGTGGGTGCTGAGGCAGGAGAATCACTTGAACCTGGGAAGCAGAGGTTGTGGTGAGCCAAGATCACACCATTTCACTCCAGCCTGGGTGAGAGAGTAACACTCCATCTCAAAAACAAACAAAAACACAACTAATTGGCAAACTTGTGGGGAAGTATAAGAAATACCAAAGGAAAACACCCTTTATTACAAAATGACTATATTACAAACAAAAAAATTAATCTCTCTTACTTACTGCATGATATCATCTCATAAACTCACATGTTGAAGATTTAACCCCCAGTACGTAAGAATGTGACTATATTTGGAAATAGGGCTTTCAAAAGGGTAATTAAGTTAAAAATGTGGGCATTATAGTGGTTACTAATCTAAGTTGTGTCCTTATAAGAGGAGGAGATTAAAACATAGCATCTAAGAGAGCAAGGATGTGCAAACAAGGAGAAAAAATCATGTGAAGACAATTTTTGCTTTTGTTGCACTTGTTTTCCATGCCTTTCTCTTTAAATCTTTACCTATTCCTATAACCAGAATGGTTAGCCTACGTTATATTCCAGGATTTTTGTAGTTTTGGGTTTTACATTTGAGTTTTTAATCCATCTTGAGCTAATTTTTGTGTATGGTGTAAGAAATGGGTTCAGTTCCATTCTGTTTGTATGGTTAGTTAGTTATCCCAGGATCATTTATTGAATAGGGAGTCCTTTCCCCATTACTAGTTTCTGTCAGCTCTTCGAATATCTGATAGTTGTAGTTGTGCAGCCTTATTTCAGAACTCTCTATTCTGTTTTATTGGCCTGTGTGTCTGCTTTTGTACCAGTATCATGCTGTTTTCATTACTGTAGCCCTATAGTTGGGTAGTTGTGTAGCATGATACCTCCAGCTTTATTCTTTTCACTTAGGATTGCCTTGGCAATTTGGCTCTTGTTTGGATTCCACATGATTTTTAAAATGTTTTTTTTTTCTAATTCTGTGAAGATTGTGATTGGTAGTTTGATGAAAATAGCATTGAATCTATAGATTTCTTTGGGTAGTATGACCATTTTATGATATTGATTCTTCCTATCAATGAGCATGGAATGTTTTTCCATCAAATCACCAAGATTGTGGTATTTGTTATGGTAGCCAATGCTGACCAATACAATATCCCTTGTATGCAAAATAGAAGGAAAAAAGAAAAAAAATGCTCTCAATTCTAAATGGAAAATGGGCAAAGACATTAAAAAAAACAGTCCATAGAAAATGCACAAATGATTTTTAAACATATAAAAAGTTGTTTCAACTCATTAAGAATAATAATAATCTACATAGAAAGTACAACAGAGATGTGTTATCTCATTGTATTAGTCTGTTTTCATACTGTCATAAAGAATGGTCTGAAACTAGGTAATTTAAAAAGGAAAGAGGTTTAACTAACTCACAGTTCAGCATGGTTGGGGAGGCCTCAGGAAACTTGCAATCATGGCAGAAGGCTAATTCAAAGCAAGACATCTTCACAAGGCAGCAGGAAAAAGAAGTACATAGCAAAGTGGAAAGAGCCCCTTATAAGCCATCAGATCTGTGAGAACTCATTTATTATCACAAGAACAGCATGGGGGAAACAGCCCCCATAATTCAATTACCTCCACCGGGTCTCTCCCTTGACATGTGGGGATTACAGTGAAATGGAGATTACAATTCAAGATAAGATTTGGGTGGGGAAACAAAACATAACCATATCATTCATTATTCAGATTTGCAAAACTCCGAAAGATGTTGGAAAACACAAACCGCTTTTAAAAAGTCAGCTGTTATTACAAAACCATGTTAATTCTAACTTATGTTTCTAAGCCAATCATAAGCTTGACAACTAGACAGGATACCACTCCCTTAAAATAAGTGAAATTTAAAACATGTCATCACAAAAAAGGCAATGCCTGTACTTGGACACAGAATTTCCAGGAAGTAAGATTTTTTTTTTTTTTTAATCAAATGCCTACTATTTACTTTACTCACCCACATTGCCACTTACCATTTTCCTAGTCTTACATTTGAAGACATAAGACTTGTTTCATTATTATTTGGCCACAAGTCTAACCAGCTTTTCAGTACTGTCCTAAAAAGCATTAAGATAGTTTGACCTGTCCAAGACCTTGCAGATAAATCCTCATCAGGACACTTTGCTCTCTGATTCCCTAGGGCAAGTCTTTTAAAAAGTCTGTCTTTGGGCTTGGAGACAGGCAATAAAATCCTCTCAGATTTGTCCCAATGGAAATGCCATATCTCTTTACCCCGTTGCTCATTTCTTTCCTTTTCTTTACTTCTTCTCAAGGGAATCACCTGAGAAAAAGGGAAAAAAGAAAGAATACCTATTGAAGTTCAAGGCCTTGATTACCCCTATGGACAAACTTATTCAATCTGGCCACAACTCCCCAGAGAGACATATCTCTATAGATCTAACAGCTCCCTGTAAGTCATAGTTCCTCCTCAATTTGCTTTGTATTTTAGTCATATGAATAATGAATCAAAGGAATAAAAATGTTCTGCTCTCTGACCTGTATACATTCCTAAATTTTTATATGTAAAAATATTTATGTGAAAAGAACATGATCTCTAGTGACTTAAAAAATTATCTATTGTTTTTATATAAAAGACTATGTCCTTATTTATATAATTTATTTGAAAATAATAATAGCCATATCATTCATTTTTATAATACATTATATATTTTTAGAAAGGTGAGTGAGAAAATTACTGTGTAGTTATTTCCTTTCACAATGACCCATTGAAATTGAATGAAGAACTAGCATTTAGAGTAACATGTCATTTTAGGATTCCAAATTATCTAATTATATTCATTACAATTGTTATATGAGCAAATAGTAATTTTCTAATGTTGTGAACACTTACATTTAGAAGAGCAATAGGTCGTACTTCATTTTTAAAAATTTATCTGCTATCTGAAGTACTATAAATCATTCTATTATAAAGATACATGCACATGTATGTTCATTGCAGCACTGTTCACAATAGCAAATACCTGGAACCAACCCAAATGCCCATGAACAATAGACTGGACAAAGAAAATGTGGCACATATATACTGTGGAATACTATGCAGCCATAAAAAATGATGAGTTTGTGTCCTTTGTAGGGACATGGATGAATCTAGAAACCATAATTCTCAGCAAACTGACACAAGAACAGAAAATCAAACACCACATGTTCTCACTCATAGGCGGGTGTTGAACAATGAGAGCACATAGACACAGGGAGGGGAGCATCACACACTGGGGTCTCTTGTTGGGGGGCCAAGGGAGGGACAGCAGTGGGGGTGGGGAGGTTGGGGAGGGTTAACATGTGGAGAAATGGCAGATGTAGGTGACCGGGGGATGGAGGCAGCAAACCACATTGCCGTGTGTGTACCTATGCAACAATCCTGCATGATCTGCACACGTACCCCAGAACCTAAAGTACAATTAAAAAAAAATTACCTGCTGTCTTAAATTTACAGTTTTTTAAAGTAATGTAGTTTTATTACTTTTTAAAATTTTTTCTTAAGTTTTCTGTACTTTTCTATTAAACACTTTATCTGACTTCAATGGTTTATTTCAGCTGTACAGTGAAAAATATATTATTTGAGATAATTTTAAGTAGGAAAATAATAATGCTCAACATACAGAGGATATTTTTTCTTATATATTCTTTCTTACTTTTATTTTAAATGAAAGAGATTAAAAATATAGCCTTAATGACATTTTGAACATAGTTTGGAGTTTACTTTGCTCTCCAAGGATTCTGAGTTTTGTCAGACTTTTAGTTCTTGTAGAGTCTGTGAATTCATATTAGTGTTTATGACCTGCATAAATGTTGAAGAAACTTCCTGTTGTGTCTCCTTTATTGATACAGTGTAAATACAAAACTGGTGGACTTCTAACTATTATCACAAAATGGGAATATTTTATAATTATATGATTATTTTAATTATCACAAAATGTATAGTAATTTGGCCATCAAATTCACTTTGAATATGTAGATTGTATTGCAAAATATTTTCATTAAATAATAATTAAATGAAATATCCTATTTATATTGATTGATCCAATATATATTTGTAATTTTTATGAATAAAAATGCATTTATAAAACATTAACTTTTTATTTTACTTTTTTAGAATTAGTTTGTCACATAAATCTTTGGAAGCTGTGTATGCTCATATGATTCATAATAAAATGAAGTGACAACGTAAAAACTGGGAGAAAATATTTGCAAACTGAAGATTTGATATGGGATTAATCTCCAAAATATATTAAAAACTCAAATAATTCAATAGTAAAAGACACATAATCCTATTTAAAAATACAGAAAGGACCTGAATGGAAATTTCTCAAAAGAAGATAAGCGCCAGGCAGGGTGGCTCATGCTTGTAATCCCAGCACTTTGGTCAGGGGTTCCCGACCAGACTGGCCAACATGGTGAAACCCCATCTCTACTAAAAATAAAAAGTAAAAAAATAACTGGGTGTGGTGGTGGGTGCCTGTAGTTCCAGCTACTCAGGAGGCAGGAGAATCCTTTGAACCTGGGAAGCAGAGGTTGCGGTGAGCCGAGATTGAGCCACTGTACTCCAGCATGGGTGATAGAGCAAGACTCTTAAAAAAAAAAAGAAAAAAAAGAAAAAAAAGTCTATGGCCATACCACCCTGAACACGCCCCATTTCATCTGATCTCGGAAGCTAAGCAGGGTTGGGCCTAGTTAGTACTTGGATGGGAGACCGCCTGGGAATACCGGGTGCTGTAGGCTTTTTAATAAAAATAAGTAAAGAAAAAAGATATGCAAATAGCCAATAGATACATGAAAAAAAATTAACATCATTAACATCAGAGAAATGCAAGTCCAAGTGAGATATTACCTGACACCCTTTGGAATAGCTATGATCAAAAAGACAAAAGATAACAAATATAGATGAGGATGTGGAGAATAGTAATCCCTTGCAGGCTGTTAGTGGAAATGCAAATTAGTACAGCCATTACGGAAAACACCATAGAGGTTCCTCAAAAATTAAAAATACATCTACCATGTGACCAACAATTCCACCGCTGGTAATGTTTACAAAGGAAATGAAATCAGTCCATCAAAGAGATATCAGCACTCTCACGTTCATGGATACACTTTTCACAATAGCCAAGATATGAAATCAACCTATATGTCCACTGAAGGATGAATGCACAAAGAAAATGTGGCATAGATAAACAAAGTAAAACTATTCAGCCTTGCAGGAAAAGAAAATCCTATCGTTTACAACATGGAAGCACCTGAAGGACATCATACTAAGTGAAATAATCCAGGAACAGAAAGACAAATATCTGTGATTACTTGTAGAATCTAAAAACAACAAACTCATAGAAGCAAGGGATGGAACAATGGCTGCCAAAGGCGGGGGAGAAGGGTTGGTTGGGGAAATGTGGTTAATAGCCATGTGCTATAATCATGAAAATTGCCGAGAGACTAGATTTGAAGTGTTCTTATCACACACACGCACACAGACACACACACACACACACATGCAAACTATGTGAGCTGATAGATACGTTAATTTGTCTGATAATGGTACTTGTTTTACATTGTGTATCAAAAAATCATGTCGCATGCCATAAATATATTCAATTTTTAGTTGGCAATCATACCTCGAGAATGCTGGAGTGAAAATAAAACAAAATTAAGCATTCTGTCTTCTTATTCTATGCAGCAACAAAAAACCTTAAACTACCCGTTATTTGAGTGCACCCTTCTTCCCATTTAGGTTGACTCCCTTATCCTCCCTGCCCTGCATCCCCGGACTCTACTCCTGTGAATATGCTCCTCAACTCACTCACACTCTGACTCCCCTTGCCAACCCACCCTCCTCATCTGCTTGGCCCCTACTGCCCTTCTATGGGCCAAAATGTCTCTTTTCCACAATCCAGAACACAGGTGTCTGCTTTTCTCTGTGATGGTATCCCTAATGGCCTTTGGCATTAATTGCGTAGAAAGGGAAGGGTAGGCAAAGGGAAGGGAAGGAAGGTGAAGGAGGGGAAAGGAATGCTGTAGGGAGAAAAGGGAAGACAGAAGGGTAAAGGGAAGAGAATAAAGATAATACTGTTTAAAATCCACATGTCATAGTTAATGGATTAAGCATTTGAGGGTAGGGGAGATGCAGGCTGAAGTAATTCAAGACACAGAAGGACATCTATATTCTGGTGTGGAGAGAAGAGATGCTGTAGCCCACAGCAGGACAACAGGATGTCCCAGAGTGAGAAGTGGGGGCTTGGCATGTGAAGTCAGAGATCAGCTGAGCTGAGGAGGGCATCACACATATATGATCTGGGTAGAATAAGGGAATCAACCCAAGTGGGAGGAAGGGTGCACTCACACATAGGGGTGGCACATGGTTTACAGCAGGCATCCCCAGCCTACAGGCCATGGACCAGTAAGTGGCCTGTTAGAAACCTGGCTGACAGCAGGAGATGAGCTGCAGGCAAGCAAGCATTACCACCTGAGCTCTGCCTCCTGTCTGACCAGCTACAACATTAGAGTCTCACAAGACTGCCAACCCTACTGTGAACTGTGCATGCAAGGGATCTAGGTTGTATGTGGCTTATGACTAATACCTGATGATCTGAGGTGGAGCAGTCTCATCACAAAACTGTCTCCCACCTCTCCTGTGCCTTTGGTTGAGTGTCACACCCTGAACAAGGTGTAAAGTTGTTCATATTGTGTGTATGGCAGGGGTGGTAGGGGAAGCTGGAATGAAAAATGTCGTATATCTGGAAATATTTGTAATGTGTTAAAATGTGTTTTCAGTGTATAAAAGTGCTACTTAAAGACTTTGATCTCTGAATGCTGAGAATTTCAACGTATTTTGCTCATTCTTTTTGAAGTTTAATTAATAGATTGTAAAAGCAAATTTGGTGTTGGACTCATCTGTATACAACTTGTCTGAGGATGTTATACATGATTTAATCAATGCTCTAATATTTTCATTCTAGCTGATTAATTTCTACATAGTTTATTAAAATGTCATAAATGCCTGCACATATACCAGAATGGTTAAAAAATGCAAACAAAAATACCAACTGTTGGGAAGCACTCAGAGCAACTCTCATTATACTGCTTCATACATTGCAGTTGGGAGTAAAAATGGTATATTATTTTTGGAAAGTGCACAGCAGTAGCTGCTGAACACTATACATACTGGACCTGTACATACTGCATGATCAGTGATACTACTTACCTATCTATCTAACATAAATACATATATATGATGGTCATCAACACATAAACACAAAAGTGTTTACAGCTGCTCTATTTGTAGTGAGTAGAAATACTAACAGTAGTGGAAAATTATTGTATAGGATTTGGCAGGAATGAGCTGAGATTAGATTTACATTTTTTGTTTCTAAAAATCAATCTGCCTCAAGTGTGATAAACGTATGGTAGGGGACAAAATTGAAGACAGAAAGATTGGTTAGGATGCTGTTTTAAATGTCCAAGAAAGACAAAAATGGTGATTTGGACATGATTTTTTGAAACAGGGATGGCACAACTTACTCACATTTGGGATGTAATTTACTTGTATTTGACATCTACTTGCAGTAACAACATGATCATTTTTGTCCTGGGGATAACATTTGACACAAGAACAGTCAAGAAAAAGGAGAAAATATCAGCTATTTCCACATTTTTCTAGATACAGGTCTAGGCTTAGGCAACACTTTAAGGTATGTAAAACATATATATTTTTTGTCATATTGTCGTACATTATCTGTTTACATATCTGATTCCCCAGTTTCCCAGCCATAGTGTCCTGCTGTTACCCTTATTTCTTCTTTGTGACATCAAAATAAAAATAAATACAATTTCCAAGGTTTCAGTTTGCCGTCTATATATCATTTCTCCAAACATTCATTACCTTTTGGCAGAAAAATAAATGATTAAGTAAATATATAGAATTGGAATAATTTCTGCAATTTCTGAAAGACAGATAAATCAATACTCCTACTTAGAATATTTTTATTTTATTTATTATTATGAAAGAATCCTGTCTTCATACAGAATGTCATGGTGTAAACCAATTACAACCCTATGTATACCAAAAGTGCAAAATGAGATTTAACTGATCCAACAAGACAGTTTATTATTTAGCATAGCAAACATCATGAACATCGGCAGAGTTATATCAGGTTCCCTAGCTCCAGGTCCTCGAAGGGTGGCATAGTGGTCACAAATAACTACTAAGCACATGGCAGTCTTTGCACTGCTGCTGAGGAAATCTGCCAATTTTATAGAAAACAATAAGCAAGGTTACCCTTTGTGTGAAGACAAATGTGCATGAACACAAAAGGCCCAAAAAGGAGCATGCTTCTAACATACCAATGTGAATGGGTGAGGGCACACGCATGAATGCATGTTTATGTGTCTATTAATCTACTTGGAGCTTGGTTAAAGAGTTGCTCTGTTTCCCAACATTTAGTATTTTTCTTTGCATTTTTAACCATTCTGTTATGTGTGTAGGCATTTATGACATTTTAATAAACTATGTAGAAATTAATCGGCTAGAACAAAAATATTAGAGCATTGATTAAATCAAGCATAACATTCTCAAACAAGTTGCATACACATGAATCCAAAATCAAATTTGCTTTTACAATTTCTAATGTACATATTAGAAAGTAGAGTAGGGAACAAAGTATGAGCCTTTGTGAAATATGAGGTAGAATTATTTTCTCCAGCCAGTTGAATGAGCTCTTAGAGTTCAATACCTAAGTTTTTCCAAATTCTGAACATTTTTAACTTTCCTAATCAAAATTCATAGAGTTCTAAAACTTTCATGTTGTTTTGTTTCTCTTATTTTATTTCATTTTGTTTCAGTCTCTTAATTGCTCCCACAGAGGCAACACTTGGAGTTTTGGTATGGAGAGAGCCTGGTAGGCCAGAGTGTTGGGGTGGCTTGGGAGAGGAAAGGATTGCCATGACTTGTAATTCATGTATCTCTAAATCAAGTCTTTCCTGTATTCATGAACTGAAACTTTTTTTATATAAATAGTAGTCGTTTCTACTGCTTACAAAGAGATGTATATTTTCAGTTGCTGAGTCTTTTTTCCTGTTAATGTGATCTTGTAAAAGCAAGGAAGCTGAATGAAAAAGATAAAACATGTAACAACAATGTATATGCCTACTACTCTATCTATATTCCTGCTCAAAAAAGTCCTTTGTCTATTTTTAATTAAAATACCATTTATTCTCTATAAATTCAATATACAGTGTTTGTTTAAGAAGGCAAGCTTTATCTCATACAATAGTGTTTGTAACACCTGTGCAGTGCTACCCAGCTAACCAGAAGGGGTTTGGTTTCTAACAAAACACTTTAACATCTGGTCCAGGAACCCTGAAGAAATGAGATAGCGTTATATAGACTAATTATGCAGGATGTTTGAAGAAATATTCAAAACCTAAACTCTTACAAAAGTATCTGTGATAACAGCTGCATCAGTAAATTATTTTGTGACATAGCCAATAAAATGAGAATTCAATAACAAAATTGTAACAAAGCTTGCACAAAAGCTAAATACTATTCTCACTAGAAAACAAATTATAAAACATATAGTTTCCCCATGGCCAATTATTAACATTGATATGTATATACACACAAACAGAGATCCATCAGAGGAAGATGTTTACTTGCTTTCTCAAATTTAAAAGTGTTGACTCAACAAGAGTAAAATTTAGAATGCTACAAGTTGTATTTTCAGGTAAGCCAATTAATTGCATTCATAACTGTATCAAGAAAAAATAATGTCTGAAGGACTGATGCATAACATAAAAATAATAAAATACATCAACTTTCATTCTGATTTCGACCACATTATATACTTACCATTCATGTAACCCAAGTAGAACAATGTACAAATATCAAGATAGCATCCCCACCTCCATTATGCTTACTCAGAAAGATTTTCTCTAGAGTGAGCCAGCCATTCTAAGTGAAGCTGCTTTCAAAGATGATAAGACAAATCATTTTCATAAGAGCAGAGAAAATTGTAGCATCTATGATACCCAGCCACATGTTGAATATTAATTTGACACTGCTTATAAGTAATTTTTACACAGGTAAATAAAAAATTTGAAAGGCAGAAAACCATTTTCAAGACATTCATGCTCTTAATAAACGAAGAAATAATATTTGTAAAAGAAACACATTCCTTTCACTTCAGTAGAAAATGAGGAGCAAACTGTGTGCCTATGTGATTAGGCATGAAAATAAGTGTACGTTTTCACGAATAAGGCACATAGCAACCAAAGACAAAACTAGGAAAAAGTTTAGATTCCTTAAGGTGATGTTATAGAACTCCGATTTCCAATGGATACAAAATCTAATCTAGTTCCAGTTGCAACTTTGTAATCCCCCCAAAAAATGTTCATAAAACCTGAAAATATTTTCCTAAAAAGAGGAATGTTTGTATCACCTAACATATTAGAAGATCAGTTTTGAGGGAAAAGGTGATTAGAACATTCTTTTTTAGGGCGGGGCGCTTTGGCTCACGTCTGTAATCCCAACACTTTGGGAGGCCGAGGCTGGCGGATCATGACGTCAAGAGATCAAGACCACCCTGACCAACATGGTGAAACCCCGTCTCTACTAAAAAATATAGCCGGGCATGGCGGTGCGTTGCCTGTAGTCCCAGCTACTCTGGAGGCTGAGGCAGGAGAATTGCCTGAAACTGGAAAACGGAAGTTGCAGTGAGCAGGGGTTGAGCCATTGCACTTCAGCCTGGTGATAGAGTGAGACTCTGTCTCAAAAAAAAAGAACACTCTTTTTTAATGCAGATTGATTAGTAGGCAGAAGTGGTGAGGAATATGTAGAGAAAAAGAAAAAGGGATTAAGAACACTTAAAGTGGATCAGTGAAATCCTAGACTTATAAATTGAAATCACACAGATCTTAACCAAACTTTATAAAATGGTGAGAGAGTAATTACAACCTAAACTAGTTGTTGAGATCTTTTGGCTTTTATTTTGAAATAACAGGCTACATGAACCACAAATGAGTTTCAGTTTTAAAATGCCGGGACTATTGACCAAAGGGAAGGTAGAAAATGCAGAAAGGGCTAAAATTCTGTACCACCACTATGACATCAGATGGAATCAGCCTATCAAGGTGAAGAAATAAGCCTAGGTGTCCCAAGGTGACAGCCATTGCAGATGACTTTGAATTATGTTACTTACATCCGCTTGCTTGTTCACTCAGCCAGTCAGTCATTTTTACATCCTTTTATTTATCCATTCATCCAGCCAGGCAGTCCTCCATAAGTGTACATTGTTTTACTGCTAATAAATATTTATTTATTATGTATGCTTTTTATTTAATTATTTTGACAAACCCATCAAAGGAATAAATTAGTATTATCTCAATTCCTTGTGTAAATCAAAAGTATCTGTGACAGGTATCAATCAATAGAAAGTTTATTTTGTGAAGGCTAAGGATGTTCCCATGATATAGCCCCAGGAGGTGCCAACCACATGTACCCAAAGTAGTCATGGTGTAGCTGGTTAAATGCATTTTAGGAAAACATGAAACATAAATCAATAAGATGTACAGTGGATCCTTCTGGAAAGGCGGGACAAGCTAAAGTGGGGGACTTCCAGGTCATAGGTAGATTTAAAGATTTTCTGTTCTGGCATTGGTTGAGTGAATTATTATCTAAAGACCTGGAATCAATAGAAAGGAATGTCTGTGTTACAATAAGTGATTGTGGAGACCAAGGTTTTATTATGCAGATGAACCTTCCAGGTAGCAGGCTTCAGAGAAAATAAATCATAAATATTTTATATCAGATTTAAAGAGTCTGTTCTATCACTCCTAAGGTCTTTGTGTTCATGTTTGTGAGGCATGTCTGACTCTCCACTTTCCATCATGGCCTGAACTAGTTTTTCAGGATAATTTGGAATGACCTTGGCTGAGGGGAGGGTTCAGCAGTCAGTTGGTGGATTTGGAATTTTATTTTGGTTTACACTTATGAGTGAAAATAATGGCTTTGAAATGTTCAGTCATTTACCCTATTTTACATAGGAAATAACTTGCATATATAAGACTTTATAGCTTCAATTTTAAGAATGCTTTATAATCTAATATACAAAAATAAAGAAGTAAAATCTTGCCTCAAAGAGTTAAAGAATCCAATGACTAAATTCTTGGGCTTAGAAGGTAGCAGATAAAAATGAAACAACTTGCTGAAAAGCTGAAATTGAAACTGTGTTCCAAAGAGTAGGAAAGCAGTAAATAACAAAAGTTTTTGAGACAGCAGGATACCAGGTAAGAAAATAAACAACTGGCTGAAACACTGAAACTCCCTCTTCCTTGTGAGATCAAGAAAAATCTGACTGAAATCTACTGAAACTAACATGGACAATTGGAGTTTGTGTAGAATGAGCTTGCTGATGTCACAGTCTGAATTTCCACCCTGTGGTTCAGGCTTACCTTACTACTCTCTTAATTGTATGTATGACTTGTCAGGTAGCAGGAAGAGATAACTGTGCATGCCCAGGGACTTTCCATATCTCCCCTTTCCTTCTACCAGTCACCTGCTAATCTCAGAATCTGCTCCCTGAATCTTTTATAATAAAAACACTACCTTGAAGCCAGCACAGGGAGACAGATTTGAGCTTGACTTTTGTCACCCTGGAACTGACTTTCAATATAAAGCTTTTCTTTCTCAAAAACATGGTGTCATAGTACTGGCTTCCAGCACATCAGACAATGAATCCCTTTGGTTTAATAATAGAAGCAGTGAGCTTGTTGTCAAGAATTGCGTCAGTAAGTCAAGACATTTATAAAAATGTATCAGAGAAAAAAGCAGTCATCCTTAAAAGAAACAAAAATAAAATACATAAAACGCCCTAACATCAAAAATTGTTTACTACGGTATTCTAGAAAAAAAAGAAAAAAACCGTTTGCTTTTGTTATACTGTACTGTCTTTTCTAGTGGCAAAATGTTAATAACAAAGGCAGTGTTTGTTTCTATAGTCTGTTATTGTTAAAGTTTGATGAATTTGCTTCTTATTTCACTCTTTATTTATATAATGACTATGGATGAAACAGAGAGGAAAAAGCAAATTTGTTAATTTTGTTTTCAGTTTTTACGGCTGAGATAAAGATTTTCAGGGCCCAATGACTAATTCAGTAAATATAGTATACATTAGGGGTTATTGCCATATTTAAATCTACATACAAATTCGAGATATGATATTAGTATTGTCACTAATTTTAGTTATCACAAATGGAAAGAGAATAGAGACATGGGGAAAATTTAACCTTTACAAGTAATATATGCTATATGTTTTATTTTAAGATTCCTTACACATCTGCACTCCTCTCAGTGTGGCATAGGGAGCATACTACAAATTTAAAATAATTATTCAATAGCTCTATTAGTTACAAACTGGACTTAATTTAAAAAATTATCCAAATTTTACATTCAATATTAAACATTATAAACTAGAACAATTTATTTATAAACACATTACAAAGTGAATTGTCTACTCACACAACTCTGATAATGTCGTGACTGGCCGGGCAAGTGGATCAAGTCTATAATCCCAGCACTTTAGGAGGCCAAGGAAAATGGATCACTTGAGTCCAGGAGTTCAAAACCAGGCTGGGTAACATGGTGAAAACTGTGTCTATTAAAACCAAAGCAAATTAGCCAGGCATGTTGACACGCACTTGTAGTTCCAGCTACCCAGGAGGCCTGAGCCCCGGAGGTCAAGGCTGCAGTGAGCACTGACTGTGCCACTGCACTCCAGCCTGGGCAACAGAGTGAGAACTTATCTCAAAAACATACAATAAAATTATCATCATCATCATGATCAAGAGAGAAAATATAAAATTATTTAAGTGGCTAAACACGTCACTATCACGTAGCCCCTGATGTGATGCAATGAGCAGGGCAGTTTTCCTATGTGGTATTCTTTCAAAAATCTGTAATATTGGTTTAGTCATGATAAAAAGATCTGCCAAACACAGATCAAGGGATATTCTATTAATACTTGACCAGTACTTGTTTAAACCTTCACGATCATGAAAAACTCATAGAAAGTGAGAAGCTGCCACAGATTGGAGTAATTTAAAGATGCCTGATGGTCAACTGCAATTTGGTTTCCTAGATTGGGTATTTGAAGAAAAGGTAGTGAAAATCTTGTGAAATAAGAAAAAAAAATAATCTGTTGTTTGCTTAATAGTACTTTTCTAATGTTAATTCTTAGTCTTTTTCAAATATACTGCAGTTATGTAAGATGATTGCATTAATACATATGGGGATAAAGATATTGGAAAACTCTGTATTATTTATCTTTATAAAATTTTGTAGATCTAAAATTAATTCAAAATAAAAAGTTAAATAACTTTAATAAATAACTTTTACCTTCAGTGAAAAAGTAGATTGAAAATATCTACTAAGTAACATACACATGATAGATTTTATCATCATTATAAAAGGTATTCAACTTAAAGATAATCGTACATTCTTAAAGGGAAATTGAATAACATATTTTTATATTGAACAATATTCATGAGTTATCTAAGAAACGTCTTTCAGGTACAAAGTCTCCTGTATTTTAGGTTCCTCTCTCTCTCTCTATCTCTCTCTCTCTCGTTTCCCCCTCTCTTAAGTAAAACTGTCAGTAATAAGATCTACTGTAGACATGATGTAGTTAGGAATTCAAGCTTCTCATTTGTAATAGTTTGCTTGTTAATAATATAGTAACTAAATGTTATCTAGACAGTGAGCTATATAACCGTACCATAATTTTTAAAAATTATAATCAAAGATGTGTTTTTCCACTTAGCAATAATACATACTTGGCTTGGCATCAAATACTGAATTTTTGAATACATTGTTTACTGTTAGAAATATATCTTTCCCAATGTGTCTTTTACTTAATGATTCACCTCAAACATATTTTTTCATGTACTTTGTTATTGATACACAAAAATACTATGCTCTGACTGGCTGGAAAGAGTACTTCTATCCAACCCTGTGAAGAATCTCTCATCCTAGGTGACATTTTTAAAAAACTTGATTATTCTAACCATTAGAGATATTTTTTATATATCTTCAAAAATTAATTTGCTGAAAAACAAATTATTTCCCATGGCATACTATTTTCTAAGTATGATTTGAGCCATTTTACAATAAGTCAGAATATAAACTTTCTTTTAATTTTAAGTAAGTAATCTCAAAAGTGCTTTCCAACACATGAATGTATTTAATATAATAGTTAGTAAACTGTCCTATGGTCATTAAGTATGAAATATAGAAAGAATATTCTAAACATAGCATTATATATATTTTTTAAGTTTTGGGTTGAGGTTCACATGGCTTTAAATTATTGCAGAAAAAAATGGTTTGTTTGCCTTCCTATTTCAAACGTTTAAAAATTGTTATTACCCACACACTTTCTTTAATATGTTTACCTATTATGTGAACACACAGTAAAAGTTAGACAAAGTTTATTACTGGTGACAAATTGATTTAATTCTGTATTTTACGTAATTATGCGGTCTTTTGCAACTTTTAACAAAATATCAGGTAAGTTTATTAGCGGTATACTTTTAACTGAGGCTAAGATCACTACTTGGAATAGAAACTTTGGCTCTGTCATTTTCATGATCATTTTTGCTGTATTCTTATTGTATTCAAATAGTGATTCATTTTTGGAAATTCTTTAAAAATATTTTGCTTACTTGTGAAAGGTGAGTTTAATTGAAATAAAATAATATCATCCACAAATCCCCCTTGCAATATGCAGAAATCTAGTAAGAGCAATCCTATTTACTTAACCAAATATCATATTTCCTCCTTAACTCACTCAGGTCAATTCCAATAAAACACATTACCCATGGCAGTCTGACAAGTACTGATTGAGTCTTATATCTTATAAGAAATATTCTTAAAATTGAATATCAGTCAGTATATTTTCTTCAAAAAAAATCTGGATGGATATCACTACTGGAGTCTCACAAACCAAGGGATATTTTTTAAAACTGTGTTTCTTTCTTCTAGGTATGCGGAGGGGTCAGACATTACAATTTGGAGAACATTCATCACCAAAAGCTCCTAGTAAAACATATGAGATGTGACATTTTTGTGTTGAACTTCTCATTAATACCCTCTTGTAGAGAGCATAATGATACCACAAACTTGGAGCAAAAAATTTATGATACACTCTGCAGTTCAGCTTCCTGGTCCTAGAGAGAGAGATGTAATTCCCTAAAAAGCATATGAAACACAATAATTTTAATGAAAAATAGATTAAACTTTCCTTTTTAAACAAATAGCTCATCCCACCTTTCTTCTGGTTCTCATATTTAAAAAAATATTATATGACTCATATATTAGAAATTGAATATTTAGCAAGTCAATAGTCTAGTGATATAAACTCAGGTGAAATTTAGAAAAAAAAATCATCAATAGTACTAAACTAACCAAACTAATAGTTTGTTTTTTTTTATGCTACACAAACCTTAATGGAAGACTTCAATGTGAATGTACTCTAAGTCATTATTTAACCAGTGCACTCCATGTGTGCAAAAGTTCTCTTAGTAGAAATTCATAAGGCCAGAATATACTTAGTATGATGTAAACAAATATAGACATATAATTGTGGTTCTTTAAAGAAATTTTTTTGGTCTTATCCATCTATCTTTTATTTTTAAAAAAGAATTCTAGCAATGTGAGACCCAAAGCATTCAAAAATAACAATGTGCAATTGAAGCTGTAGAATGAGGAATTAATCTTTTATCCATAAAAGAAAATGTTAAACTTAAAACTGAATCAATTCTTATTGTTTCTTGTGGACATGTTTTAAGGCAGTAATTATTCTATGTCTATCTATTTTATTTTTGAAATAGGTTAACATTAACAATCTTTTTCTCAAAAATAGCTAAAGATAAAATCCTGGACTAAGATTAAATTTTAAACTAGTATAAGTTTTCAATATTCAACAAGAATGTATAGTACTGTGCACAAAACAGATCATGAATGACATTAGATCTTGTTCTGTAGCCTTCTACAGAAAAACCTGAAAAACTGAGAAATACTGGAAGAGTACAGATAAAGTCATCGTCTATAAAATTACTTTCTGTCCATCAAAGTATAAGCTTCTGACCACACTCTATGCTAATAATAAAAATACTAAAGCTCTTTTCTTTTGCCCCTAAATTCTCCCAATCAATTTTTCTTTGTCCATCCTTTAAAATAACACTTGGCACTTAACGTTATCAGAATATTCTGCAATTGTTAACCACTGAAATCACCACCTTTCCAAAACCTCTGCAAGTAGCAGAACTCAAAATGGAATCAGCAGATAAAAGACAAGGGACTGGCAAATTATGTCTTTATGGTATGATCTCAATTGATTGCCTTAGGGTTGAACTTTGAATCTCTGAATTAATCGTGGAAAGTTTAGAACCATAAAACTTCATTCCTTTGTTTTTTTGTTAAATCACCATGGATCAAGTTAATAGCGGACACATCATTTTAATACTTCCTCATTAATCCATATGTTACAGTAATTGGCATTTCATCTTTATGAAATGGGACATTTTACCTTTGACTAGATTGATTTATTAAATTTTCTTGTAAAAGATAAAGCAGAATGTGTTAGGAGAAAAGCATAGATCTAAAAAGTGTAGTTATAACTAAAAAAACAAAATTATAAAAATATTTTTCATAACATATCTTAAAGAAAATAATCACTTTAAAAATAACTCTCTTCTCACTTTCCACGTAAGCAGTCATTTAAACAAAAATTTTGCCTGCAATGCTATGAGAAGTTAACAATAAAGGGAAAGGCAGGTTGTCTGCCTAATTTCACAACTGACATATTTATAAAACTCCAAGTGTGTCTCTATAATGTGTTTGTATATTTTGTGCTGAGGTAGATGATAGGATGAGAGAAAAGCAAGATGAAGGAGAAAACTGTGATGCAGAGAAGTAAGACACTTTGATTAAGACCCCCTTATAATTATGATCCCTCTGGGCTGTACCAAACCCATGTCTACCACCTTAATCTGCTGTGATCCCATGACAGAGAAAACACACATTTATTTGAAGGGTACTACTGAACATAACATTAATTTGTTTCTATATATTTCTACCAGAATGAAACAAATGATGTCACATATTTATATACCAAATACATCCCATCCTCTAGTTCTGCAGATTCAGTTGCTTCATTTAAGCTTAGTTTCTGGGTTTTGTTTTGTTTTGTTTTGTTTTGTTTTTTTTCTGTATAGCTAGGCATTCTTCAGAGGATTTTTTTTTTTCCTTTTTTATTGTATGGTGAAAAATTCTACATATTCCTGAAGATATTTAGTCCTGAGTGATTTTTAAAATTCTTCATTTCAGGCCGGGCGTGGTGGCTCACACCTGTAATCCTAGCACTTTGTGAGGCCGAGGTGAGTGGATCACCTGAGGTCAGGAGTTCAAGACCAGCCTGGCCAACATGGTGAAACCCCATATCAAAAAAAAAAAAAAAAAAAAATTCTTCATTTCAGATTCCATCAACCACATAAAATTCCAAAACAGTGAGTTATGTTATCACTTCATTTTGTTTTGTTTTATTTTGTTTTTAAAAACTTCTTCATTATAGGGGTAGTATGGAATGACTTATACTTTGAAGGTTTATTTGTGACGTTACCCTGAGGTGTCTAAAATAACCATCAAAATCAAAATTTTGCGGTATTGGTGACGTTTTATAGGATTTTTCCCTATAAACATTTTGCCACACATTCCATCTGCATAGGGGTGTGCTGATTGTGGGTAGGGGTAGTTGTGGAGGCACCTTGTAGTGATACAGGACTTTTTGCTCCTTAGTTCAGCTAAAAACCAAGTTCTTGTCTCACGACTAGGAAAAATTAGGCATGGGAACACATTGAAAGTGAGGAGAGTGGAATTTATTAAAAGAAAGCTCTCAGCAAATAGAAGTTTCTGCCAACAGTGTCCCACCTCACAGATTGAATACCAGGCCAGCACACACAAGCTGATGAGGCCCGACTCCCCGCCTGCAAAGGTACGAATTCTGAATGGCTGCACTCCTTTCTTCCAGTGTGCTGTGGTCCCTTAGTCTGAGCCAGTCCACGTTGATTATTTTCCTTACTGCTCATGAGTTAAAGGACAGAATTTTTCACCTTGGGCATGATTAGGCAAGTCCCTATACACAATGACCTGGGCAGCATTTGACTGTCTCCTGTCTCTATCAGTAGTTTTCTCAAACTATCACACACTCTCATTGCCAGCAGCCATTTTTAAAGGCCAAGACGTAAAGTCATACTTTCTATCTTCCTTAACTGGTAATTGTATATGTGAAAAATTTTGGTTTCTAATTTCAATTTGCCATCAGATTCTGGGAGTTTTTGATATGATCAAGCTTAAAAGCCTATCTAAACAATATGCCTCAAGGAACATGAGCAGAGGCACTTGAATTGCTTAATGCTTCTTTTCCATTACTGATAATCATGTATTAAGCAAACTTTGGGATATAATTATTTTTCTTTATTAAAAAATAAATGGAGGTTTTGGCTTAGTAATTAACTAGGCACATCACTCAACATAATCCTTCATTCTTATTTTCCTCCTTTAGCTCTTTGTGAAAACATAAATAAAACTACTACCTTGTGTTTCCGTTTTACTTAATTAAATAATGCTTGATTCACACATTTATTAGCTTTTTCTATTGTACTTAATTTTCTCTTAGAGAAGTTGCCAAACTACTGTACTTCAAGTTTATTAAAATATAATTGACAAAAATTATATATATATTCAAAGTGTACAACATGATGTGTTGATATATGTATACATCGTAAGATGATTACATAAATCTAATTAACATATCACCACATATACTTATCATTTTCTCTGTGTGCTGTTAGCACATTTAAAATCTAATTTCTTAGCAATTTTCATATATAGTATCGAGTGTTAATAACTATAGTCACCATGCTGTACATTCAATCTCCAGAATTTATTCCTCCACTGTAATTGAAACATTGCACCTTCTAAACAATTTATGTTCCCATATCACAGCCCTAGTAACCACCATTCTACTCTCTACTCCTGAGTTTTGCTCTTTTAAGTTCCACATATAAGTGAGATCACACAATATTTGTCTTCCTGTGCCTGGATTATTTCACTTAGCATAGTGACCTCCAGGTTCATCCATGTTGTCCCAAATGACAAAAGTTTCTTTTTAAGGCTGAACAGTATTCTTTTGTATATATATGCCACATTTTCTTTCTTTTTTTTTTTAAACTATATGTTTAGAAACTTTGTTTCTATATTTTGTACATATGGTAAAAATTATTTTAAGAAATCAGCTCACAGAATTGTGGGTCTGGGGCAAATCCAAAACCTGTGGAGTAGGCCTGCAGGCCTACTTTTTTCCCATACTTTGTACTTTCATTTTAGAGTCATAGGGTATATGTTCAGGATTCTTTTTCTGATTTATTTTTCAGATATTCCTGGTTAGTAAATAGGCATATTGCAGATTTTCATGTTAATTTTATACCCTGCAACTTTTATTGAATTTATGTATTAGCTCTACCAATATTTAATGGATTTTTAGTGTTTATTTTATCTACTGAAAGAAACAATTTTACTTCTGTCTTTTCAATATGGATGCTTAATTCTTTTTCTTGCCTTATTTATCTGGCCAGTACTTCCAGTATTATACTAAAGAAAAGTTATGGTAGTGCACATCCTTGTCTTGTTCCCAATCTTAGAATAAAATCTTTCAGCTTTTCATTACTGAATATGATAGCTATGGGTTTGCCATACATAGCTTTATTATTATGTTTAGATCTAATAAATAAGTTAAAAAACAAATGTATTAAAAATAACTATAAACATTTGGTGATAGATACACAATATAGAAAATATAAATTGTGATATCAATGATATAAAATACAAGGTGCAAGATAAGTTGAACTACAGAGTTTTTGTATGCAAAGTTAAGATGTTACCAACTTAAAATAGGCTGTTATAACTATTAGACGATTTCTGTAAGCTTTATGGAAACCATAAAGAGGAATCCTGTTGTAGACGCACACAAAAACAAAGCAAAATGAATATAAACATGTAAGTAAAAAATGGAAAACAAAAACATCAAATCACAAAGGAAAACAGCAAGAGAAAAAGAATGGAATAAGGTAATGGTTGTAGTGTCAGAAAACAGTCAACAAAATGATGGCAGTGAGTCTTTACCTATAAAAATTTATTTTAAATATAAATAGATTGAATTCTCCAATCAAAAGACACAGAGTAGCTAAATCAGTATTTTAAAAACCAGATTGAACTTTATATGCTGTCTACA
>NW_016107344.1:777945-779718 GCF_001604975.1 Cebus imitator
AAAAAAAAAAACTTACTTTAGCTTAATGAACACATTTAACTTAAATATGAGGAAATGGAAAAATATTCTCTGTAAATGCAAACCAAGTGAAAGCAGAGTTGGCTATTCTTATATCAGACAGAATAGTCAAAAAATTCCTACAAGTGGTAAAGAAGGATATTATATATTCATAAAGATGTCAATTCATCAAAAGAATATGGTGATTGCAAGTATATATGCACCCAACATCTGAGCATGTAAATATATAGACCAAATACTAGCAGAACTGAAGGAAGAAACAGGTAGCAGTACAATAACAGTAGCGAACTTCAGCACTTCACTTTCCAAATGGATACAGCATCCCAGACAAAAACCAATAAGGAAACATTGGACTTGAACAACCCTATAGACCAAATGGATGCAACAGACACATAAGGAACATTCCATGCAAAAGGAGCAGAATGTACATTCTTTTCAAGTGTACATAGAAAATATTCTAAAATAGATCATATTTTGGCCTCAAAACAAGTCTTAACAAATTTATGATTGAAAATTTATTCTTTTCTGATTATTATAGTATGAAACTAGAAGTCAGCAGCAGTAAACAAATTTAAAAATGCATAAATCCATGGAAATTAAACATACTTCTGAATAACCACTTAGTCAAAGAAAAATCAAAAGGGAAATTATGAAGCAGGATTACTAATTATCAATCCCATGAGTGGACTCCCATTGTGTGGGAGCAAAGACCAACAGTGTGCCAACCATTAGAAATAGAAGTTCATATAATTATGTTTTATTGTGGACCACTATTACCTATTTGCCTAAAGAAAAAACACACTGGTACACAGGTTATGAAGTGTGGGTTTATTATTTACAGATAGGCAGCATGGGAAAAAGGTATCTCAGATCAGTTGCAAGCTGGTCTTCCAAGGCTCAGAAGAGCTGCCTGCAGTGGATGGAGTCTTCTCTGCATGTCCCCAACTTTGCCCCACAGCTGAGGGACCACAAAATGCAGCCCACGCTGGGTTATATACCTCAGAGGTCATGAGACACACTGGGAAAAGTATTAAAGGACATCCTGCTTTTAGGGGAGAAAGAAACAAATGCCAGGATTTCTTGGATTATTTCTCCTTAATTCAAGTCGTTACATTCCCTAGAAGGAACAGAAACAAGGCCTGAGCCTTTTCAAGCAGTTCTTCCCTAACAGAGGATATTACATTATCTGCATATTCTACAATTATTCTTGAAAATTACAAGATGGAATGGGAGAAGAACTGGGCTGGACCAAGGTCACCTGAAGAACTGTTCTTGCAAAAATTAGAAAATATATCGAGACAAATAAAAACAGAAACACGAAACACAGTGAGACCCCACCTGAAAAAAACAAAAGAATGGAAAAGAAAATGGAGGCACAACATATAAAACTTATGGGATGAAACAAAAGCAGTTCTAAGAGGAAAACTTAAAGCAAAAAAAAAAAAAAAAAAAAAGAAGTCTACATTTGGAAAAGAGAAACAACTCATATAAACAACCTAATGTTGCATCAAGGAACTAGCAAAAGAAGACAAAACAAGCCCAAAGTCAGCTGAAGGAAGGAAGTAGATAAATGAAATGGAGACTAGAAAAATAATCGAAAATGTAAACAAAACTAAGAGTGTGTTTTTCAAAAAGACAAGCAAAATTGGCCGGGCGCGGTGGCTCAAGCCTGTAATCCCAGCACTTTGGGAGGCCGAGGCGGGTGGATCACAAGGTCAAGAGATCGAGACCATCCTGGTCAACATGGTGAAAACC
>NW_016107344.1:780828-822208 GCF_001604975.1 Cebus imitator
ATGTGTATTTGGACAGACTAGTTATGATGCTTTTACAGTCATTTGCCACATAATAAAGTTTCAGTCAATGATAAACCACATATACTATGATGGTCCCATAAGGTTTTAACACAGGCAAAAATTTTCTATTGCATAGTGATGTCTTGATGGTCCTGACCTTCTGAAGGCCTAGGCTAATGTGTATGTTTATGTCTTAGTTTTTAACAAAAAAGTTTTAAAAGTTAATTGTTTTTAAAAAATTAGATAAACCTTATAGAATAAAGAAAAAAGCAAAGAAAATATTTTGTATATAACTCTACAATGTGTTTCTGTTTTAAGCTTAGTGTTATTTAAAAAGAAAAAATTAAAAGTTTATAAAGCACAAAGTTACAGTCGGTTATGATTAACTTCTTAATACAATCTTTTTATAAACTTAGTACAGCCTACATGTACAATGTATATAGTCTGCAGTAGTATACCATAATGCCCTAGGCTTTCACATTCATCACTCACTAACTCACCCAGAGCAATTTCCAGTACTGCAACATCCATTTGTGGTAAGTGGCCGCATACAGGTGTCCCATTTTTCATCCTTTATACCATATTCTTACTGTTCATTTTGTACATTTAGATATGTTTATAGACACAAATATTTACCATTGTGTGACAATTGCCTACAGCATTAAGTACAGTAACAAGCTGTACAGGTTTGTAGCCTAGGAGCAATAGGTTATATCTTATAGCCGAGGTATGTGGTAAGCTATTTCATCTATGTTTGTGTAAATACGCACTATGATATTTACACAATAAGAAATTGCCTGATAACACATTGCTTGGAATGTATCCCTGTCCTTAAGCAACACATAACTATGCAAGAATGCAAAGAAAAATTATGGTAAATTTAACTAAATTAGAGTAGCTTAATAGTTTAAAGTAGATTTTTAAAAATCTAACTAGATTAAAATAGTTTAAAGTAGTTAAAAAATCTGTATGTTCTTAACTTTTCCTATGAAGCGCATCAGAGTAAATATTTTAGACTAGACTGTCTCTGTACCTCTGTTGCTACGGCATGGAAGCAGTCACAGATAATATATAAACAAATGAGTATTGTCCTTCCAACAAAACTGTATTTACAAAAGCAAGCAGTGGACCACATTTAGCCCATAAGGTAGGGATTGTCAATACCTGTTCTAATAAAGAAAAAGACCACATTTTAGGTTTCGTTGTGTTGTGTTTTGGGTTTGTTGTTGTTGAGACGGAGTCTTGCTCTGTCACCAGGCTGGAGCGCTACGGTGTGATCTCTGCTCACTGCAACCTCCGACTCCCTGCTCCAAGTGATTCTCCTGCCTCAGCCTCCCAAGTAGCTGGGACTACAGGCATACACCACCATGCCCAGCTAAATTTTGTATTTTTAGTAAAGACAGGGTTTCACCATGTTGGCCAGAATGGTCTCGATTTCCTGACCTCATGATCCACCCACCTCAGCCTCCCAAAGTGCTGGGATTACAGGCATGAGCCACCGAACCCAGCCTAGGTGTGTGTGTNTTTTTTTTTTTTTTTTTTTTTTAAGGATATTAATGTTCAGTTTTAAAGCTGGCTTAATCCATTTATTTTTACACTTCTTTTATGAGGAGTGGGCATATTTTAAAAAACCTAGTTTTAATGTAAAATACTTATTTGAAACATGTTTATAATTGTTTCTTCATAGTTTAAAATACACATGACAACTTTAAAACTTTCTTCAAATGTCCTAATGCATATAAATATTTTGTATAAAAATATGGAGCAAAATATAAAAAGTACAAATTTGAGCTGAAAGAAAATTATTTAAACCCATGCATAGTGCACAGTCTGTCATCATTTCTGCACATTCTTTAACTTTTATTACTAAACTTTATTATATCCATTCTCATGGAATTGTAGAAGTGGAAACTGGTATGGATGCAAAATTCAATGAGCCATTAAATAGGTGACAATAATCATGATAGTTTCTCTTAAAATTAATTAGAATATAGTCACTCATTTTGGAATTATTACCATGTTGCCCAAAGAGAATGCTTTCATAAACTCTAAATTACAGCCAGGAGGAAAAAATACATTTTTATTAATTAACAACTACATTGAGTAATTGAATAGCTGAATGAAATTTTGGGGTAGCATTAAATTTTTCTCTTGATTTTTTGCTTTTTAGATATAAGAGATAAAGACAGACATTTCCTTATTGTTGATTCTTTTCCTTTTTAGGGTAAACAATGTGTTATGATTTCAGTAAAATTTTTGAAAAGTGTTACACACCACAAGTTTCCATTTAATCAAACAATAATTTTGAAATAATAGGTAATATTTTAAAGGCACTTATATTCTTCCAGACACTGTTCTTGAAAACAATTTAAGATGGGTACTATGGTTATATTTCTTTTACTAGTGACAAAACAGGCCTGGAGTCTTTAGATGACTTAATCACAGTCCAACAATGAGAAAGCTGAAGGGTCCGAGACAGTTTGTGCTTAGTCTGTGCTGCTTATAAACAGGCAATTGGAAAATGAGATCTACACACACAAAACCATTTATTCATGACATGTATTTGTTCCTGTCACACATACATACATGAACACTCATGCACACTCATGTGCATACACTGGCGTGGATATACCCACAGAGATGGACAAACGCACACACTGCAGTGTCCACAGAGCTTTGATGAACTGGTTCTAGACTTTGTTCTATCATTAGCTGAAATAATTTTGGAAACTGACATAGTCCCTTTGCATGATCCTTGAAACTCCAGTGAGAAATTAAGTAGCATAAATTATCTCTAACAGCTTTGTAGTCGATGATTTTGTGTTAAATTTCTAAATTATGGTTTACTTGGGTAGAGTATGTTGGTGATTCATAGTAATAATGATCAATTTCAATCCAAGCCACAGGGTCAGATATTGTTACATTTTACATTTTTTTCTTTCTTTTATATGTAAATGTGCAAATTCAATGGCCCCAAGCTGTGTCATTTTCTCTCATCTGAACACTTAGTGTATTTACAGGTTTAATGTCATATTTAAGCACATATTTTATGACTAAGGGGAAGTATTTTAGATAACCTAAATGGGGAAGAAAAAAACTTACCCTAAAATGATAAGAGGTTTCTACGGTCTGAAAATTCCATGTCTTAGTTATATGCTCATTCTCTCTCTGATTTCTAATGGATCCTTTCGAGAAGGAAGCCACTTCCACTGCTCCATTTAAAAAAATATTCCTAGACACTGTAGTTTGACAGTTTTGTTGTTCTGTCTGCTCTATCAGTTTCTCTGTCTACCTACCATTAGGTCCCAAATGAAAATACCTTCTGCAGATATTCACGGACTGGCCACTAAACAAGTTCAGGTATAAAAATCAATATGGGTTCAACTATGGAAAAATAATTGGCTTTTGCTGCCTCACTGACCTTTCTACTGAATACATCAGACTTAAATAGAGCTCCACCATTCTGGGGCTTATTACAAGTGAATGTGAGTTTTTCTTGTGCTCTGACAATTATCAGGCTTGAGTTATAACAAGTATACTTGGCTATTTTTTTTGTGGACTTTGATCAGTGGTAGTGTTCTAGCTGCCACATTATTAGAAAATAATGCAATGTTGTTTCCACTAGCAAACACAATTTGTCAGTTACTTTTGTTATTGTTTCCTATGGAAAATAACTTCTGGTAACTGTGGATTGATGTTAAAACCACACGCCATGTTCAAGTTGCTTGGGAAATAAAACATGTCAGTACACTATATTCGATGACTGTTTAAAAAGTAATAAATAAGCCAATTGTTCTGCAGTGACATGATATATGGGAATGGTTTCAAAAAGCATAATGTATTACTTCATATCATTCACATAGATACAATAAATTAAGGATCACATATTAAAACTTTTAAAAAATATCTCTTGCTCTGGTAGTAGCTGACATTTAGCTAATTTACAAAGATAAATCATAATTAAGATATCTGCTTTTTTATGGCTTAAAGCTTGAAGCTAACAGACAAAAAACTGTAAAATAAATAACAATTTGTTTCTAATTTTCAGTTATACATATCAAAATTGAATTTTTTTTATATTCAGAATGACCAGAAATATGTTTTAAAGTATTATTTTATAGGATGTATAAAAAAGAATATAAAATATAAATTAATTTGTTGAGAGAAACATAAAAATTATGCAGATAAACTGTAATTACTTTTCAGAATATGTTTCTTTTAGTAGTGATCTTTCTCAGATTTTAATGTATGTATCTTCCTTTCTGCACTTGGAAACAAGTAGCACATTTAGCTTAAAGTTTTAAAGGTTGGGAAGTAATCGTTTCTCATCGAATACTTGCCTTGTGACATGATTCTAATTCTTAACTTCATCTTTTCAATTTTGAATCTTTAAAATAAAATTACTTTTAATTTTTCAAGACAATATAAAAATAATTTGTAAAGACAGACACGTTCATCTGATTATTTGTTAAAAATAAAATTAGGAAATGGCTGCATTAAATCTATAAAATTCCTTTCTTTAGAAATTAGTTTTGCTATTTCGTGAACAGTTCATTGTCTCTACGTTTTGTTATGCCTTAAGAAACTAAAACTAAATATTTAAAAATCAAACTAAAGTGTAATCTAAGTGGGCATATCTATTTAAGAACTATGATTTCTTGCAAACTTAGTAGATTTTAAGTAGCTCATCATCAAATATAACTAAAAATGAGTGATTTGTTGAAATAAAAATTATTGTCAAATGTAATTAGAATGCATTATGTATGCTAGCATTGCATATAAATAATTGATTTAAAAACAATGAAATCTCTAGGGCATGGTTATATAATCAAACACCAGAAAATGTTTTCAGTCCATTGTTGGGTCTGAAATGTCCCATTGTATCAGTAAAGAGACTGTTTTCATTAGACTCAAAGAGTAGCATCAAAAATAAACAGTGTATAACAGATAAAGCAAAAAGACCATAGAGACTTAAAATGTAAATACATTGTTTTGACATTTAGTTGGCACTTATTACCCATAAGAGCAATGCTATCAAACAGCTAAATATTTTGTGAATAAATCATTTTTATCTATCTAGTGATTCTGGCATAAATGTAGATGTTACTTTCTCTGTCTTTGCTAATTATTATTAAATATAATTTTTTAAATAAAAAAATTTCACTTTCCTTATTAGTAGTAACAATGGGCATTTCTTTCCTCCAAAATTAATGAAATTCTCATATGTTCTTACACATTTTGAAGCTTCTTAGCTATTTTAGTTTTCTCTGCATTGTGGACAAGTATAACATTATCATGAACATTGGGGAGAAAAAGTATTGGTCTTTTAATGAAAATTCTGATGTATAGATAACAATGGGTCAGACCAATTATATGACTGTCAGTGTGCTCATTACTTGATGTCACCAAATTATTACATATATGCCTAATTATGTATACGTGTTTACGTATGTTAATGCATAGTTAAGGGTTTCTTGTTCTCTGATACTCTTTATTCTGAACAAATTTATCCCCATAATTACTGAGTATTTCAAGTTATCAATGTCTTTGTCATTCATATATCATATAATCATAACAACAATCTTGGAAGTGACATTTTTCTCATGCAGAATCTGAGACCCAGTGAAGTTCAGCTAATAGACAAAGGTCACAGTGAAGAAGGTGTGGAGATTGAACTGAAACATAGGCTTTCTAGCTTCTGATTTAGTTCCCTCTTTATGGTATTACATTATTTCTACCTGTGGGGTTTTCTTCCCCTCTTTAATGGTGTCAGTGCCCTTTCTAACTCTCACTTGCATTAAGTAACAGAGACTCTCTCCACAACTCATTATTGTCATCCTCACATACTTACTTCCAAAAGGTTTTATTCTCTTTATGAACCAGGTCAGCATCTTTCTATTAATAAAATCTCTAGGGACTTGTTAATGCTTACCTCACATCCATTTATTTTACATTCCAACCACCTCATCCAGAATCCAGTATCACTTGTCTCCTGAGTAGTGTCAAAAAACCTTCTAGCCTACAGCATCCTCTATAAATAAAAAAGTACTCTTCTATCTCTATAACCCATCAATGACCTAATATGTTGTGCACCTCTACAACTACATTTAAGTTTCTCGTTAGTGATGTATGTACAGATAGATAAATATACAGTAAATATAGATGTGTATATATATATATATACACATAGATGTGTGTGTATATATATATATATATATATACACACACATATGATATATATATCATATCCATATGAATTTTATACACTATTTTGGAGGAGTTTATTTTATTGTTGTAAAACAAAACTTAGTATTTCAAAACTTCATTTATGTTGTTATTATGGTATAAACAAAAAGATGCTGTAAAGAAAAAACTGTGAGCTGCAAAATATATAGATGTTTTAAACTAGATGTTAAAAACTAGTTTTTAACTAGTTGTTATATTTTAAAATGGAACTAGATGTTATATTTTAAAATGGAATAAGTTGTTATGTAGATTCCTTTTTCATTTTTTAAATAAGGGCCTTATGCTTGCCTGATCACATATATTTGAGTTTTCAGCCTAACAGAACCTTACATGGTTTAATGAATTCTGTACAAAAAAATAGAGTCTGCTATCCAGTGTTGACTAATATGAAATCTTCATAAAATTTTGTCTACTGGAAAAGAACAGATAAGGCAGGTTGTCTGAAATTATACCTGGAGCAGGTACATGATAGGTTTTTTAAAAATTTTTAATATGATAAGGAGGACAATATCATTTCAGGCCAATGACAGTAAGTCTGGGAAGCTGTAAAGCAATGAATCCAATCTCTTGCTATCAAAATAAGATCTATGATGGAAAATTAATAAGTAAATGCCTTCCTTTCATCATGATGGCATTTGGGAGTTTTAGCGCTCTGTAGCCCATTAGTCAGGTTAGTTAATGACTCTGCTTATCCTCTTAATCATGTGTAGCACATTGACTGAGCTTCATTTAGTTCAAAGTGCTTTTCTGAAGCCTGAATTGAATCCGAGTTATGGAAAATCTTACCTTTCCAGAGTAGAAAACATATTTAGTTCACATCTCTCATGCTTAGCATGTCTTCAGAAAATTTGAAGTGCTTCTAAATATAGAAAAATAAAATCAAGATAAGGTCCAAAGAGATTATGGTTTCAACTCTTGACTGTTCACACATCCATGGCTTATTTAAGGCTTGAAACATGTATTAAATTCACAGCAATTTCTAATAATAAAGCAAACGCACTAAGAATAATTTTAGTAGAATCTTTTTCGTGTTACAATATTTAATTTATATGTCTGCCTGTTTAAGGAAAATACTTTTAACTTCATTAAGATCCAGTGCTGATTGAGATATTGTAATCAGATTAATTTTATAATTTAGAAGCTATTAAAATATTCTCCTCCCCTATTAGTATAGCAGAATGACCTTATGTGAAAACAGAAACTTTCAAGACATGTAACTAACAAACCCAATATCATAAGAAGAAACCTTATTCATGCACTGTAAAACCCATGAGAAAAAGAATAATAATTTAGTCTTTTCTTCTCTGGTGACAAGAATTAATGTAGATCAAGGATTTTGGGTATGTAAATTTGGTACCTATAAAGTTTAGGGAAAAAATATAAAGTTGAATTGTACAGAATTGTTTGATTCCTTAATTCTTTCCTTTCTTCCGAAAGAATTTGTTTCCTTAATTCCTCTCCTTTCTTCCAACATCAAAAAAACACATTGTTTTTTCCTACCCACTAACTCACACAATTGCAATATGTTTAATGTGTATTGCCTTGTAGAATATATATTGCTGTGTATGTTTATTTTAATTTATATAAATATTATTAAGTTACAGGTATCATTTTATTTTATTTTTACTTAGCATTATAGTTATAAAATTCACATAAATGTCTAGACCTGATGTATCATTCCCACCTGAAGGATAAAACTTGACGTTTATACTCTACATTTTTCCTATTTAATCTAACAGTGATAGATCTCTTTCAACAACCTGACATCACATCATTGCTGTGGTAAATATGCTTATGTTTGTTGCTTTGTGATCTCAGCAATACTTTTTTTAGTCATATTCAGTCACAACATTGGTAAGTAATAGGATACACGTATGCAAATTTTATTATGTACCAAAGACTGTTCTCCCTAGAACTGTTGTGCCAGTTTACATTCATATTAGCAGAGTATAAGGCATCTCATGTCCCAACACCCTTGGAACACTTGACGTCATCACGCTTTCTGATTTATGCTGATCTAACAGGTAAAAAGTGATATTTTACTGATCTTTTAAGTTATGTTTTCTACTTACCACATATTGAGAGTTTCTGCATATTATTAAATTTCTTGGTTTATAATTTCTATAAACATTTTCCTGTATTGTTATTAATCCTTATTAATTAGATTTCCTGTCTTTCCTTGTTAATTTACAAGAATTTTTTGAGGTCATAGTTTGTCAAACTTTGTTTTGCACAGGACCAGATAATAAATACTTTCAGTTTTGTGGGGAATACAACCTTTATCATAAATACTTAACTCTGCCATAGTAGCATGAAAGCAGTCACAGACAAGGCATAAACAAATAAGTGTGAGTATGTTCCAATAAAACTTTGTTTACAAAAATAGTCCACTGGCCAAATTTGACCCACAGGCCATAGCTTGCTGATACCTAATGGTCATGAATGACAAAGTCACCTGGAAAAATGGAAAGGTGATGGAAAAAAGATAGTTTGATAAGCACAGACATTATTAGAAAATGACAGAAGAATTCGAAGCTTAATAGTGGAGTTATGAAAGATGAAATTATAAAGTTGGTAGAAATAAGTTTAAGAGAATATTTTTTGCTATCCAACTCACAAAGTAATGTGCACACAAAGAAACCAACCAACAAGTAGAAAACCTACTTAAATTTTCTGTCAAAGAACATGATAGAGAAATTAAAATATCAAACATTAAATGGCAACAGAGAATTATAATAAACATAACAAACAAGACTGATATCTAAAACTTCAGGATTAGTTTGATATTCTCTTAAGTGTAGTTGCTTAAAAAAAAAGAAGGACCAAAAAAAGGAAAAGAAGAAGAGTTAATTCATATCTCTGAAAAGTTTAAGGCATTTGCTTCTAGAAAGTGAAGATTTGCACAATTGCAAGAGGTAAGCCTCTGATAAATTTCTAATGTAAAGAATAGAAATTTAACTGTTGATTTCTAACAAGTTGAGTTTATGAAAGGCATGATTTAACATGCCTGAAAGAAAGCATAGAATGTCACTATGACACTATGAAAATGCAGCTGAAATAACATAGAACAGTGGAGATAACATACATTTAATTTTATTTAATTGTTTTATTTATGTAGACATTTACTTTTAGTTTTAGTAAATATCTACTTATAAATATATTTTATTTTGTTTCTTACACAAGCACATTAGTGTGTATATGTATGTGTGTGTGAAATACATGCATTTTTTATGTTTAAAAAAAAGACAGTTATTAAGAAATCAAAGTTCTAGGTAAGTAGGAACTGTAACAGACGTCTTCCAAAATAATACATTAATTTACAAATCCCAAAAAGAAAAGCTAAGAATGCTGTCATAATCCCTTGAAATAAAATTTCCAGGTGACTAGACTACTTTTACAGAGATATTATTAAGATAAACATAAGTTTTAACTATAACAATATACCAGGTGAATATATCACAATGACAGAACTGTAAGTTAGGTAATTCTGGCCTCACAAAACTCAAATAATACTTCTTTTCTGGGAACTCTACCATGAATAAAAAACTTAAAATCTATGTGAAAGTCAAATACTTAAAATTTCCATGAAAAAACAAATGCAATGTTTTTATTAAAGAAAACTTAAGTCATATATTGATAATCCTCCATTGCAAAAAGATGTGCCATAAACAGACTAAAAATCATAAAAAACTACATCCTCAGCCAGTATGAGGCTATTCTTTCTCCCTTTTTATTTTCCATTCTTTCTTCACCATCCTCTCCCTCCTCCTCTCCTTCCTCCTCTCATTCCATTTCCCTCTGCTCTCTCTTTCCCTCTTTCTCTCTCCTCTTCCTTTCCTCCCTTTCTTTCTTTCTCTATTTTGCTTTTAGGTTTGCTTTAAATATTGAAACTTTAGCAAAATACAAATGTTTCATTTGGTAAGTTTCCTTAAAATATGGAAGGTCACCATGGCAAATATAAAAATAAAGTATAAGAAGAAAATCTAATGAAGAAATATATTTAAATCCATATAGTAAGACTTCCACTGCATTTATAATTTGTACCTATTTTGTACATTTCTTAGATAGATAAAAGTCATGTGTATAATTTTTTATTTTTATATTTTATAAAAAGTATTACTCTTAATACTTAAAATATATTAAAATATTACTCTTAATACTTAAAATACTCTTAAAATATAAAATTTATTATTTTTACATTTTATAAGAAGTTAAGTATTACTCTTTAAATGATTGTGGGAATCTGGTTAGTTAAGTTTATAAGATTTCATATGCTCTTTGGGTAATTACTGTGGCTATTTGGGGAAGTGTTAATATGTGAATTCATGTTAAAGAAATAACTTGTGAAATGAATAATATTAGCATTTAAACATGAACAGTATCAAGTATCTGTCTCTGAACCAGGAAAATGTTAGTAAATTTTTAAAAATTATAAAATGCTCCAAAATTTTCATTTCAGGCACCCTAGTCTTTGTCCATCTCTGATATTTTTAACTAACTATTCCAGCAATTCCACTGCAATGATTCTTTGCCCCTTTTGGGAGATCTAGCCAATTCTTACCACCAGTTTTTTTTTTTTTTTTTTTTATCTTTTTTTACCTTTATGTTTTTTTTTTTTTTCTTCTTTTGCTCTGATTCTGTAGTTCATCATTATAATCCTCACCTCATGATGACATCCCCTTTTTTATTAGACTGTTAAACTGCACTCCACCTGTGTAGTCATAGGAACAGCCAAATGTGGCTAGAGCAAAATGCATTCTGCACTGAGTTAGAGCACTTTAAATATATGACACATTTCATATGGTTGCTAAGCTGATTACACTTCAATATGTTTCCCAAGCTGATTACACTTCAATATGTTTCCCAAGTCAATTTCATCTGTCAATTTCAAAAGTAGAAATTCTGTGTTATTTTGTCAAGCTGAATATTTCTATACCTGTTCTGCCTCCTCATGCTACTGAGGTTCTTAAATCTGTGCTTCAGAGAAGCATTTGAGGTCTCTGGAGAAAATTCAGATTTTTCCTAAACTTGGATGGGAAAATAAAATGAAATATTTTGACTAATATCTAAGTGAAATTTAACCTTTTCTTCAACTAAGAATGTAGCAACAACCCTTGAAGCCTTAACTGTGTCTTTGAACTTTATTTAAAATGCATATATTTAATAGCACATTACAATTGTTGCCAATGTTGAAATATGTGTATCTTGATCATGGCTTCAAAGTGATAATAGATTTAAAATCTGCCATTGAGTCCTGTAACTGAATATATTAACAAAAATGCACATTTATTGTTATGTAAAAACTAGTTTCTATTAAAATTTTGGATACCAGCAATTTTTAGTATAATTATAATTTTTCTTTATAGTATTGTGTATTTTATGCATTTCTTTTCTTTTTTCTTTGTGCTCTTGTTGCCCAGGTTGGAGTGCTATGGCACAATCTCTGCTCACCTCAACCTCTGCCTCCCGGTTCAAGTGATTCTCCTGCCTCAGCCTCCTGAGCAGCTGAGATTACAGGCTTCAGCCACCATGCCTGGCTAATTTTTGTTTTTTTGGAAGAGTCAGGGTTTCGCCATGTTGGCCAGCCTGGTCTCGAACTCCTGACCTCGTGATCCATCCTCCTAGGCCTCCAAAAGTGCTGGGATTACAGGCATGAGCCACCGCACCTGGCACTATTTCATGCATTCTAAGAAGCCTATCAGAGAACTAAAAGATCCCTGACATACACATATATGAAATAAAAATCTGCTGACAATAATCTGACTTCTTAGTTCATAGAAGCAAAGAGAACAGAAAAGGGTTACTTCATCTTCACCTTACAAAATCCATTAATCTTTGATCCACATATTTTATATAGTGTTCTTCATTTCTGGCTTATTTCCAATTTAAATGAAATCCCTAAATTAGCTACTAAGGCCAGATATTCCACTTATGCATAGGATGTTTTTTCCTTTATCTCCTCAACAAATTTGTCCTTGTGGTGCTATCCTCTCTCTCTTGCATCATCAATTTTTCCTTCCTTACTTGCTGACCAAAATACATCAACAATGAAAGAGCCTCTGATGTCTATTATATTTGAAATGCATACATTTTCCCATGGCCCCTATAATATTCTTATTCCCTTTATTGTTTTATAAGGCTCTTACTTCCAGTTATTACGTAGTTTTTTGCTTACAACCTGTGTTCTTCACTGGAATAAGATCCTTAAAGACACTTCTTTTGTCTTCCCCCAACCCCCACCCACCACACTGCTATCACTTAGCCTAGAATATGGTAGAAACTCAATAAATATACACTGGATGGAAAATTTACTATAAAATGGAACCTCAAATACGAAAGAACCAAGTCTAACTTTCTCTGAATAGGGTATATGCAGTAATTGCATAGTTGGAACAATGGTAGCATCAGAAAATCACTTATAAAAAATGTCTAAGTTTCAGAACACACATGCAAAACAGTAACCTATTGTAATGAGAATAGACCATTTGTTAAATGATAAAATACTAACCTCTAAAAGGATGGAAATGGAAGAACTGATAATATTGACATTGAAAGACTGTGTAGGAAAATTGGTGAATTACACTGAAACACTTGTGAACAGGGGCAGCTTCATGATCATGAGCATGTGGCTTGTGAAGTTCAGTCCCTCCCATATTAAAGGGCCCCAGCATTGGTTTAATGCTCTGCTGCTGTCATCTTGAAATTCTTAGTACTTTTTAATCAAGCATTCCTACAGTCTAATTTTACCTTCAAATTTTGTAGCAAGTCCTGCTTGGAAATAGAAACTTATGCATTTGATGTGTGCATTCCTTTGTTAGCTAGAGAAATTTAATACATAATTATTCTTACTCAAAATTTCTGTTACACATGTGCTAGGTGTTAGAGTCCTCTCTCATTTCCAAATTTTACTTTTGTAATAAGCTTTGCAGGATTTTATTTAATGGAATGTATTGGCAAATTTGTCAAGTAATAAAAATATTACTTAAAATAGACTCACTGTTTTCTCAGATCTTGTACATGTTTATTCAGAATTTTAGTTAGTAATAAAATTAAATTAGTTTCTGTGAAAATATTAAAAAGTCCAATATTTTAAGCTGGGACCAAACTATTCAAAATGTGAACTTACTGAACATAAAATTCCCAAGTGAAAATGTTTGTAACAGAGGTAATGCGCCTGTTCATTGAGTAGGTTCATTTTATTATACTTATTTTATGATTTTTGCTTTTATTGTGCCTAAAGCTTTTCCAGTTAACCACAAAATTGTTGTACTGAAAAACTTATAACTTCTAACATGTTTAATATCCATTTTACTTTTAGAAGTTATTATTTCCATAAACTGTGACATAAAAAGCCTGAGCTACCTTAGTACCACCATATGTCTCTGGATCAAAAGAACAAAAACAAAAACGTTTAGTAGTTCTTGACTTTGAAGAGCTACAAAACTTGAAATATAACACTAAAGCATAAAGAATAGCATGCATACAAAGACTTGAATACAAATAAATTAGCCAAGAAAGAATATTACATGGTAAAGAAGACTTACACATTTTGTGGAAGAGATACTGGTTTTGATCTTAGTATAAATGCAAAAAAAAAAAAAAAAAAAAAAAAAAAAAAAAAAAAAGAAAAAGAAATTTTAAAGAAACACCTTTCTTTCTTTATTACAGTTTTGTGTCCCGGAAATTTGAACTCGTCTGAGACTCAGGTAGTTATTTCACTTTTAGTCTTCAGTCTGTCCCTACGTAGCTTTATGATTTGAAAGATTTGAACTTCTTTGATGATTTGAACTTTCCTGAGCATTGGACTTTTTATTTTCAAAATGTGAGTTTTCCATCTTTTCTTCTGTTCAGTGAGTCTAAATGTAAGTATCTAAATCCTTATAGATTAAGTAGGATGAAAAACCAGCCATTTGCAACTGAAGCAATGGAATTTGTGCTCCCATGAAGTGTCTTCTCTGTTAAATTTTAATCATTTTACTAATTCCTGTATTATGAAACTATGTCCTTCTTGTTAGATTTCAATTGTTTTACTAATTCCTGAGTTAGTTATATATCTAAATGTAACAGTTTTAAATACAGAATTCTTGCACACCAGTGGTTGTTTCATATTTGTTTTTTTATCATTAGGTCAAAGCCTATTGCTTTGCAGTAGATGGTTCTGAATATATTTATTCTTCATAGATAAGTATACTATTAATTGTTTATTCTACTAGAAAACAACTTAAGAATATTAATCTCCACTATAAAGGGCAATAAAGTAGCTTGGAGGGTTTCTATTCTGGTAGAAACCCTAATAGCTTATCCTCTGTTCACATGCAAATTTATTAAACACAAAATGAATTATTTGGCTTCAGCTTCATTGTAGTTGATCTATTTCTTTTCAAACAAATTAAACATAAGAATAAGTATTTTGATAATGCAGTAGCAGAAATGTATAAGCCAGGTCGTTCACCATTTACATATTAAACATCTCATGGTGACAACTCAACTTTGATGTTGTCTGAAATTATAAAGATTAGAATTCCCCTTTAAACTCTATTGCCTGTAGAAACATATTAACAATGTATGCTTACACATATATGTAAAAATGTTTTTTTAGAATCTACTCTTTTTTATTTGAAAAATATTTGCGTATGCTTACTGTATGTCATGCATCCCACAGTTTTGTGAAGATAAGAGCAAATATGACTGCATATTACTGGGTGTCAAGAGATGAATTGTGGCCCTCAAAAAGATTATTGTACATCGTCATTCCTGGAACCTGTGAATATGTGGTAAAAGAGTGAATATTAGCTTATGCTGTAAAGGAGATCTTGAAGTTAAAGATTTTGAAAGACGGAGTTTCTTCTGGGTTATTCAGGTGGATCCTAAATGCAATGAGTGAGGCAGATGGAGGCTTTATAGACAGAACAGGAAAGGTCTGTATAGAGATGGGAGCAGAGAATGAAGTGACAAAGCCACAAACAAAGGAATGCCAACAGTCACCAGAATCTGGAAAAGGCAAGAAATGGAACTCTCTCAAAGATTTTAGATTGGCCGGGCGCGGTGGCTCAAGCCTGTAATCCCAGCACTTTGGGAGGCCAAGGCGGGTGGATCACGAGGTCAAGAGATCGAGACCATCCTGGTCAACATGGTGAAACCCCGTCTCTACTAAAAATACAAAAAATTAGCTGGGCATGGTGGCGCGTGCCTGTAGTCCCAGCTACTCAGGAGGCTGAGGCAGGAGAATTGCCTGAACCCAGGAGGCGGAGGTTGCAGTGAGCCGAGATCGCGCCGTTGCACTCCAGCCTGGGTAACAAGAGTGAAACTCCGTCTCAAAAAAAAAAAAAGATTTTAGATCGTGTGCTGCCCTGCTCACAACTAGATTTCAGACTTCTAGACTTGAGAACTGTGAGAGGAAATCTAAAATCTGTTGTTTTAAGCTACCAAGTTTGCAGTAATTTGTTGCCATAAGCAAAGGAAACTAATATACCAGGTAAGCAAAACATCTTATAAGAGTATACAGAAATAACCCTGATTTTGGTCCTGGGGTTCATTTTAGGCTTCATGATAGAGGTGACATTTAAGCTGATATGAGATTTCTATATTCTTCTGATCTGTGTCTTTTTCTTGATAACAATTTATTAATTTTTATTGACGCTAGGAAATAAGCATTCTGAAATATTTCATCATTCTAGTATTATAATTCTCAAGCTTCAGAAAACTAAAGAATTACCAGAAAATTACAGAAAAATGAAGAATTCTAGAATCTATTCTGTGATGATTAATACCCTCTGGAGAACCATGACTAATATATATCCAGATCTACATTTCAAAATCATTGAAGGTGAGATTCTGTGATTTACATTTTTGAAGAGACAGTCTTGCTCTGTCACCCAGGCTGGAATGCAGTGACACAATCAAAACTCACTTTAACCTTGAACTCCTGGGCTTAAATGATCCTCCTACCTCAGCCTCCCAAGTAGCTAGGACTACAGTTGCATGTCACCACTCCTGTTTAATGTTTTTAAATTTCTGTAGAGATGAGTTGTTGCTATGTTGCTCAGGTCAGACTTGAACTGCTGGTCTCAAGTCATCCTCCTGCCTAAGCCTCACAAAGCATTGAAATTATAGACATGAACCAGCATGCACAGCCTTGTGATTTACCTTATAAGGAAGCATCAGAGATATGTCTTAAGAAGTCAGATAGTCTCAGGCCTTTGTACCATTCCTTGGGACAGTGCATCTTAGCTCGAAGTAGCATGGGCTCTAACTCAGATCCTGAGCTCTAGAGTACCTTCCTTGATATCTTCTAAGCCGCTCTGGTGGACTGAGACTGATTGGGCTTTTAGTGCCATCTTGGTTGGCTTCACCTAGCCCAGAGTGGGACCTGAGTGTACTCTTTGAGGTGCTCTCTGAGGTGTTTCTTCTCTTTGAGGGGCTCGCCAATCCTCTACCCTCAGATGGCAGCCTGGTCCAGTATGATATTACATGTTATACTTAGTATGCTGTCAGCACTCTGGGTAACCTAAGGTCAACCACTGTTCTTCTGCTTGAGCCACATTTGTGAGTACCCATATGGGCTCTCACATGCCCATGTTCTAACCCTGGTGCCACTTCTGGTATAGTTCCCAAGAATTACAGTGGTTGCAGCAGATACCCTTTTGCTTATGCTCCTGCTGCTTCTGATTCCCCATGGTAATCTCTTGACCATCTTCACAGGCTTTAGCTGCATGTGAGATGGTCCTTTCGGATTGCTGTAATTCTATATATCAAGAAATATTTACCTGGTCTCCAGCACATGCTTAAGACATACAAAGAAGAGCAAATTCATTAGAATTCATAGAGGCCATCCCCATTGCTATGGAGTTGCTCTTCGTATTATTACCAATGCCATTCCTCTGAACTTTCCTTTTGTGGGCTACATTTTAGGAATGCAGAATACATACCCTGAAAATTTTAAGAGATGACACGGTTGGAAGATGTATTGTTCTGCCTTTATGCTCTAAAATTCTCCTTGACAAATTTAACAAAAAGAATGAATTCTCTTTTATATTATTTAACATATCCTGGGTAAGACTTACATTATTGATCATCATCAAAGAAGCACACTCAAAAACCTGTGAGAAAGTTATTAAAAGCAAATAATGACTACACAGTAGACCACCAAACTCAGTGTCGTTAAAAGCATTTAAAAATGTCATTACAGATTGCATTGGTCATAAAAAGTCTGTATTGTTTTAATTCAAACAGATTTCAAAAAAATTGGAATGTGATTAATAGTTTACTAATTTTATCTTGTGGGAAATATGAAATTAACCAGGATTAGTGCATTTAACAATAAAAGACAAACAGAGAGAAATGTTTCCTGGATCTGAATAGAAAGATATAGGGCCCAGGCCCTGTAGATCATTTTCACATGCACTAATTAGACGTTAAGATAGGAGGTATGTAAATACTTGTGATAATTTTATGTGTCAACTTGACTAGGTTAAGGAATACCCAGATTGCCGGTAAAACTTTATTTGTAGGTGAGTCTGTGGGAGTGTTTCCAAAAGAGATTAGCATTTGAATCAGTACACTGTGTAAAAATCCCGTCTTCATTAATATGGGAATGGGCATTATCCATTCTATTGAGTGCCTGCATAGAACAAAAGGTGGAAGAAGAATGAACTCTCTCTCTTTTGGAGCTGGGACATTAATCTTCTCCTGGCTTAGATATCAGGTTCTCAAGCCTTTAGATTTAGGCTGAATTAAACCACCAGCATTCCTGTTTCTCCCAGCTGGTGTATAATTTATCATGAGACTTCTTGGTGGCAACAAATGGGTAAGTCAATTCCCGTAATAAATCCCCTCTTGTGGTACTGTATTTATTCTAAGATATATGTAGATGATATATATAGATGTTCGTTCTGACTAATATAGTACCACTATATATAAATATTTGTTCTGACTAGTACAGTACCACTAATACAGTATCTATATCTACCATAGATCCATTGGTTTTCTAATATATATGTTCATCAAATATTTTTATATAGAAAGAATCCTAGTTTATTGAGAGGTTTTAGCATGAAGCGATGTTGAATTTTATTGAAGGCCTTTTCTGCATCTATTGAGATAATCATGTGGTTTTTGTCATTGGTTCTGTTTATGTGATGGAGTATGTTTTTCAACTTGTGTATGTTGAACCAGCCTTGCATCTCAGAGATGAAGTTGACTTGATCATGGTGGATAAGCTTTTTGATGTGCAGCTGGACTCAGTTTGCCAGTATTTTATTGAAGATTTTCTCAATTTTCATCAGGGATATTGGTCTGAAATTTTCTTTTTTCATTGTGTCTCTGCCAGGTTTTGGTACACAGATGATGCTGATCTTCTAAAATAAGTTAGGTAGGAGTCCCTTTTTTCTATTGATTGGAATAGTTTCAGAAGGAATTGTACCAGTTCCTCTTTGTGCCTCTGGTTGAATTTGGCTGTGAATCCATCTGGTCCTGGGCTTTTTGTGGTTGGTAGGCTATTAATTACTGCCTCAATTTCAGAACTTGTTATTGGTTTATTCAGAGATTCAACTTTTTCTTGTCTTAGACTTGGGAGAGTGAATGTGTCCAGGAATTTATCCATTTCTTCTACATTTTCTAGTTTATTTGTGTAGAGGTGTTTATACATTCTCTGATGGTAGTTTGTATTTCTGTGGGATTAGTAGTGATATCCACTTTATCATTTATTTATTGTGTCTATTTGATTCTTCTCTATTTTCTTCTTTATTAGTCTGGCTAACTTAAAAATAAAAAACAACTCCTGGATTCATTGATTTTTTTGAAGGGTTTTTCATGTCTCTATCTCCTTCAGTTCTGCTCTGACCTTAGTTATTTCTTGTCTTCTGCTGGCTTTTGATTTTGTTTGCTTTTGCCTCTCTAATTCTTTTAATTGTGATGTTAGGGTGTTGATTTTAGATTTTTCCCACTTTCTTCTATAGGCATTTAGTGTTATAAATTTCCCTCTAAACACTGCTTTAGCTGTGTCCCAGAGATTCTGGTATGTTATGTTTCTCATTGTTTAATGTGTTTCTCATTGTTTCAAAAAACTTACTTATTTCTGCTTTAATTTTGTTATTTACCCATAGTTATTCAGGAACAGGTTCTTTAGTTTCTATGCAGTTGTGTGGTTTTCAGTGAGTTTCTTAATCCTGAGTTTTAATTTGATTACACTGTGGTCTGAGAGATTGTTTTTTATGATTTCCATTCTTTTGCACTTGTTGAGGAGTGTTTTACTTCCAGTTATGTGGTCAATTTTAGAATAAGTGCCATGTGATGCTGAGAATAATGCAAAGTTCTGCAGATGTCTATCAGGTCCACTTTGTCCAGAGCTGAGTTCAAGTCCTGAATATCCATGTTCATTTTCCATCTCATTAATCTGTCCAATATTGACTGTGGGGTATTAAAGTCTTTCACTATTATAGCATGGGAGTCTAAGTCTCTTTGTAGGTCTCTAAGAACTTGCTGTATGAATCTGGGTGCGCCTGTGTTGGGTGCTTGTATATTTAGGATAGTTAGCTCTTTTTGTTGCATTGATCCTTTACTATTATGTAATGTCCTTTTTGTCTTTTTTGATTTTTGTTGATTTAAAATCTGTTTTATTGGAGACTAGGATTGCAAAACCTGCTTTTTTTTCCCATTTGCTTGCTAAATGTTCCTCCATCCCTTTGTTTTGCACTTAAATGTGTTTCTGCACATGAGATGGGTCTCCGGAATACAGCATACTGATGGATCTTGACTCTTCATCCAATTTACCATTCTGTGTCTTTTAATTGGGGCATTTAGCTTGTTTACATTTAAGGTTAATATTATTATGTATGTGCTTAATCCTGTCATTATAATGCTAGCTGGTTATTTTGCTTGTTAGTTGATGCAGTTTTTTCATAGTGTCAATGGTCTTTAAAATTTGGCATATTTTTGCAGTGGTTGGTACCAGTTTTTCCTTTTCATATTTAGTGCTTCCATCAGGAGCTCTTGTAAGGCAGGCCTGGTGGTGACAAAATCTCTCAGCATTTTCTTATCTATAAATGGAAACCTGCCTCAAAATAATAAGAGCGATTTATCACAAACCCATCGCCAATATCACACTGAATTGGCAAAAGGTTGAAGCTTTCCCTTTGAAAACTGGCACAAGACAAGGATGCCCTCTCTCACCACTCCTACTCAATATAGTATTAGAAGTTCTGGCCAGGGCAATCAGAAAATAGAAAGAAATAAAGAGTATTCAAATAGGAAGAGAGGAAGTCAAATTTTCTCTGTTTGCAGATGACGCGATTGTATCTTTAGAAAAGCCCATTGTCTCAGCCCAAAACCTCCTAGGTATTTTATTTTCTTTGTAGCAATTATGAATGTAAGTTCACTCATGATTTGGCTCTCTGTTTGTCTGTGATTGGCATATAGGAATGCTTGTGATGTTTATACATTGATTTTGTATCCTGAGACTTTGCTGAAGTTGCTTATCAGCTTAAGGAGATTTTGGGCTGAGATGATAGGATCTTCTAAATATACAGTCATGTCATCTGCAAATAGAGACAATTTGACTGATCTTTTCCTAATTGAATACCCTTTATTGCTTTTTCTTGCCTGATTTCCCAGGCTAGAAATTCCAATACTATGTTGAATAGAAATGCTGAGAGAGGGCATTCTTGTCTTGTGCTGGTTTTCAAAAGGAATGCATCCAGTTTTTGCCCATTCAGTATGATATTGGCTGTGGGTTTGTCATAAATAGCTTTTATTACTTTGAGATACGTTCCATCAATACCTAGTTTGTTGAGAGTTTTTAGCATAAATGGCTGTTGAATTTTGTTGAAGGCCTTCTCTGCATCTATTGAGACAATCATGTGGTTTTTGTCTTTGATTCTGTTTAGGTGATGGATTACATTTATCTATTTGCATATGTTGAACCAGCCTTGCATCCCAGGGATGAAGCCAACTTGATTGTGATGGATAAGCTTTTTGATATGCTGTTGGATTCAGCTTGCTCGTATTTATTGAAGATTTTCTCATAGATGTTCATCGTGGATATTGGCCTGAAATTTTCTTTTTTAGTTGTGTCTCTGCCAGGTTTGGTATCAGGATAATGTTGCTCTCAAAAAATGAGTTCGGGAAGATTTCTTTATTTCTATTGCTTGGAATAGTTTTAGAAAGACTGGTACCAGCTCCTCTTTGTACCTCTGGTAGAGTTTTGCTGTGAACCCTTCCGGTCTTTAACTTTTGTGGATTGGTAGGCTATTAATTGCCGCCTCAATTTCAGACATTGTTATTAGTCTATTCAGGGATTCAACTTCATCCTTGTTTAGTCTTGGGAGGGTACAATTGTCCAAAATGTCTTTATTGATTGACTGAATTATGCAAAGATATCTCTGTTTTTTAGACTCTATGATTATCTTATGCCATGGAGCAGATTCTGTTTGTGAAATTGAATTGAATAAGACATGGCAACTACCCTCAAATTTTTATTAACTTGGGCAGATAGGCACAGGTAAAGACATGTCAAATATACTAGAGAACAGTTTAATAATTTGTTACAAGCTTCCAGTGCAGTAAGAGTTTAAAGGGATAAATGCTCAAAGTAACCAGTACTAATGAAAATAACATTGAGCTGAATACTGAAGGATGAAAAAGTAATTACTCAGAGACGGATCATCAAGGGAAGACAGGAAACTTGAGAATGATATAGAAGATTTAAGTCCACATGTTATAAAATAAACAGATAGTGAAAACTTATTAGACTGTTGAGCAAGGGAATAACCTGATAATCATGTGATAAGAGGAATCATTTGAGAGCAGAACTCAGTCAAAAGAAAGTGATTGGAGTAAGATGGAGGGCATGTAAAGGGGCACATACAAAATTCTAGGTGGGAAAGTAGTAAAGCTGTGATTTTGATGGTTGGGGAAAATGAGAGAAATGCATAGGTAAAAACAAAATCATCTGAATTTCCAATAGCAAACATGTCAAGGCTTGGTAAAATTTAAGTAAAAGTAAATGTTAAGATGATTCAAAGATGAGACTGAGGGAATGATTGAAGTGGTAAATCCGTGAATCAGTAAATGCGTAGCTTCAGTGTAGCTCCACAGGTTCTCAGACTTTCCCAAACATAAAAAATGCTCTGTATTCCCTTAAGTGCACTTAAATGAGGTAGAGCACTTACCCAGTTATAGCACTCGGGGGATTGAATATTAGTGACCATCTTAAAATTATGAATTTAAGTACTGGTTTATGAACTTGACTTTGAAGTCTAAATTTAGTATTTTTCAATTAAAACTAAAGGTTCTTAACTAAAAAGAGTGCATTGTTTTAAAATGCCCAAGAAAGAATATTATGTATATTTTTAAGTTAAATATAAAGCAATAGGAATTTTAGTAACATAACTTAATTGCACATAGACTGAATTATAAATATAAAAGAAAAGATCAATGCAAATTATCACTAATTTATGGTTACATGATTATTGGCTTTTTGCTCTTAGAATATTTCAGTTGTTAAACTTGAATCCCAAAAGCTAGGTTCACTTAAATGTAATATTGATTATTACAAGAATATATCAAAATATAATATATAAGGGTGACAAAAAGTAAACTGTGTCCCATTATATTATATTAGTTTCTTTTGAACAATTATATTCTCGTTAAAGTATATTATTCACAGAAGGGCAAAAAAACATATGTGCATGCTGTTCCTTGGCACATGTCAAAAGATTCCACAATTTATTCAGGTCTTAGTGATATGTTTTGATGACTCTCTTTACATTTCAGTCATAACATTTTTGTAAATCACAAATGCAATTACCCCAAAAAAGGCCTAAAATATTTTTACATGTGCTGAATCCTGCGCCATTATGCTGATTTTAGAAAGTTTTTAAGGATGAGAAATTTAAATACCATATTTAAATTGTATTCTTTATAAAAGTGTTAAAAATTAAAACATAGATGAAATGCATAACAAAATGAAAATATTAAATATTCAGGAAATTGTTTTGAAAAATACTAGAGAATAGCATTGTTACACATAACTGTTTTAAGTAAAGGCCATTAGAAGGAAGTGCCCAGAAGGTTAACATAATGAGACTATGTTGGGCTATTGCAGCACTGGGATTCCTAGGAAAGCCACGTCCAATATGGAATGCTCTTACTGTTTTAAATAAAGCTTCATTTTTCTTAAATTTGGGAACTCTCTTCAGGAGCATACTGCCTGGCTTCAATTGTCATTATATGGCAGAGGGAGATAAGAAATTTCTGAGGGAGCCAGAGAGCCTAAACTATTTAGAGCTTTAGAGTAAAGTCAACATCTTGGAACTGCAATTTTAAGCAAATGGGTAGGCAGTGCAGACTGTGGAAAATTGGTATTATGCACTCCCTGTGGCTTGTATCATTTAGTTGCTGAGCTGCAGAATTTAGCCTAGGTAGAAGCTTCTGGATGGTACTGAAGACTGGGACTATGCTAAGGACAATAAAGCTGATGTTCATTCAAGCATACATTCAACTCAAACCTTACAATCATTTGTATGAATGCAAGGTAAATGTACAATCTAAAGGAAAAGCTCAACAATTATAATCAGAAAACAGAGAAGATGTTGGAAGCTGAAGCCCTCACCTTCAGTTTAATTCTGCTTTCACCAAGTAATTATTGTATGAGCAGATGTTAGGGAGCCAAATGCCAACACGTACATTTTGATGCCAAAGAAGTATTGATTCTTTCTTGTGAAATAATCATAATCCTCATAGAGGACTATAAGATGAAATTATTTGTAAACCACTTATTTCATGTTTTCTACTTGGCATGTACACATTTCATCACTGGAAAAATCACATTCATTTATATGGTAAGTGATACACAAAAAGCCATAGACAAAGTAATACAATATTTGACATATTTTCAGCTGTATGCTACTATTGACTCATTTTTCATTCTTAACATTGTCTATATTTTATAAAAATTCTATACTCAAAGTACTCTTTCCAAATCAACACGTTCTATTAAACGTACATTTTCCCTCATATAGGAAATTATATGCAAGCTATAAGTAAAAACATTGTATTTTCCAAGGTTATTGATACTCTCAACACTTATAATTGGTTAGAATTTTATTGGTCAAGGAAAATAGATTTCAGGACTCTAGCTATCTGATAATTTTATAACCATTCTTCATGAAGAAACTGGACAGAATATTTAGTCAATTCTGCTTATGTAACCCAGCTAACTATTGGTGACCATTCTGATTCCTCTTTCCCACACACTGAATAAAAGTTTCCAAGTAATTTGTTGTTTTGCTTTTTTTTTTTTTTTTTTTTTTTTTTTTTTTTTTTTTTTTTTTTTTTTTTTTTTTTTTTTTTTGCTTAGAGGACAATTAGAATAAAAACAGCATAAGCATTCAAAGTGGCCAGGCCAAACTAGAAAGTGATGGTAACGAGAATTCAGATAAAGTTATTTTCCTTCCACATGATTACTAAAAGAAAAAAACAGTGCAAAGATAATAGATAAGATCCAGCGTCAGTTCCCCACCTTAGTGGGTAGTATTCTACCATGCCCCTTGTTTCTGATAGAAGAGCTCCCAGTCTTCTGTTGTCTTGGATGGTGAACAGAGATATGTCAGGTTAGAGAAATCTAGAAATATGGGATTATTGCTGAAGGAGGAGAAAGTGATCTTGCAAATCCATCCAACAAATGCAGAGAAATAGTTCCAGTGCCAATTAAATGCTCCTTCTGTGTTTCATTTTCTGTCATCAAGTCTACTTGTGAGTTGGTGCTGTAAGAGCATCACCTACAAAACCACAGGAAGAAAAAACTATAAAAAGTGCTACGATTTGTTCCTTTCTCTTGGAGGTCAATATGCCCTGGTGGCAGAAATGTAATAGTTAATTGTGTGAGTTTTTACTGTCAATATTTAATTCATTTATTGTTTCATTCACTGAACTAACACTTTTATGGACACTGTTAAATGAAAACTAAAGCTACTATTTTGATTAGTCTACTGTTATCATTGCAACTGCCATTATTTAATAATACTATCTCTAAGACATTATTCTAAAGGCTTTACATTAATTATTTTATTCCATTCTAATAACAATGGTATGAATAAGTGTTATTAATGTACCCATTTTACAGATAAATAATATTTAAGAGGTAAAGTAATGTACCCAGAGACACACGTATTTAAAGTGGTAAAAAGGAGATGTGACTTTGTCTATTTATGTGATTCCTAAGTGAATAACTTTTTATTCTACATGGTTCTATTCCTAGTCATGAATAAATTACTCTTTGCTCTCAAAAAAGTAAGTTTTATCAAGGAGATATACAGATGGTTCTCAACTTAATTCAGCTTATGAATTTTTAACTTCACAATGGTAAGGAAGTAATATGCTTTCGGAAGAAACAATAATTCAAGTACCCATACAACCATTCTGTTTTTCATTTTCACTGAAATGTTTAATAAATTGCATGAGATATTCAACACTTCATTAAAATAGGCTTAGACAGTTATCCCACCTGTAGGGCAATTATAGTATTCTAAGCACATTTAAGAGAGGCTGGGCTGAGCTATAATGTCAGTAGGTTAGGTGTATTGAAAGCATTTTATAAATACAATGGGTTTCTATATAACACTACCACATATAACACCATCATAAGTCATGGAGTATCTGTATAGGTAAAACATAATGATACCAATTAAGTGCTAATGAAGATATAAACAAAGTTAAAATGCTGCTGAAAGTGTAAGAAGTTAATAAAAGCTAAATTATTCTAAAAGATAGAAAAGGCTTCCTTGAAAATTTGATCTTTGTATAATACTGTGTCAAGGAAATGACCAAGAAATAAAATAGAATATTCTATTACAGTATATTGGGAAAAGCGAACACAAAGATATAATGCTAAAAGTGTAATGACACTCTTGAACGCAAAACCCTAGAAAAGAACTATATTCCTGAAGCATCAGTTTCTGTTTAGATGACAGTCTTTTCCAAAGGTCATGACAAGGTCCTGAATGCTTCTTTAAAAAATGAGTTAAGTGATCTCTAAACATGAGCAGCACCATGGGACAATATAATTAAAATAAAAAGCACTGTCCTTGGTTTCCAAAAAATATTGTGTAGAAGGAACTACAGGGTGAAGAAATGTGAAATAATATAATAATAATAATAATAATTATTATTATTATTATTATACTTTAAGTCCTGAGGTACATGTGCAGAACATGCAGGTTTGTTATACAGGTATGTATGTGCCATCGTGGTTTTCTGCTCCCATCAACCCATCATTTATGATAGCTATTTCTCCCAATGCTATCCCTCTCCCAAAGGTAGGCCATTAAAAAGCAAAATAGACAGTGCTGCAATAAACATACATGTGCATGTTCTTTATAGTAGAATGATTTATAATCCTTTGGTTATATACTCAGTAATGGGATTGCTGGGTCAAATGGTATTTCTGGTTCTAGATTCTTAAGAAATTGCCACACTGTCTTCTACAATGGTTAAACTAATTTATACTCCCAGTGACAGTGTAAAAGTGTTCCTATTTCTCCACATTCTCTCCAGCATCTAAAAAGTTGTCTCCTGACTTTAATGATCACCATTCTAACTGGTGTGAGATGGTATCTCATTGTGGTTTTGATTTGCATTTCTCTAATGACCAGTGATGATGAACTTTTTTTTCATATATTTGTTGGCCACATAAATGTCTTCTTTTTTAAAGTGTCTGCTCATATCTTTTGCCAACTTTTTGATGTTTTTTTTTTCTTGTAAATTTGTTTAAGTTTTTTGTAGATTGTGGATATTATCCCTTTATCAGAGAGATAGATTGCAAAAATTTTCTCCCATTCTGTAGGTTGCCTGTTCATTCTACCCGGAACCAACCCAACTGGCCATCATTGATAGACTAGAAAAAGAAAATGTGGCACATATACACCATGGAATACTATGCAGCCATAAAAAAGGATGAGTTCATGTCTTTTCAGGGACATGGTTGAAGCTGGAGACCATTATTCTCAGTAAAGTAACACAGGAAAAGAAAACCATGCACTGCATGTTCTCATCCACAAGTGGGAGTTGAGCAATGAGAAGACATGGACATAGGGAGGTGAAAATCACACACTGGGACCTGTTGATAGATGGTAGGGGAGGAACAGTATTAGGAGAAACACCTAATGTAAATGATGGGTTGATGGGTGCAGCAAACCACTATGGCACGTGCATACCTATGTAACAGACCTCTATGTTCTGCACATGTATTACAGAACTTAAAGTATAATAATAATTCTAAAAAAGCAATAAAGAATGACTCAGAAACAGAAGCCAAGACACAGAACATAGAGATACCTCACCTCCTGAGCTGTGGTTCTGCATGCACTTCACTGGATTTAGCACTTTTTTTTTTTTTTTTTTTTTTTTTTTTTGAGACGGAGTTTCACTCTTTTTACCCAGGCTGAAGAGCGATCTCCGCTCACCGCAACCTCCGCCTCCTGGGTTCAGGCAATTCTCCTGCCTCAGCCTCCTGAGTAGCTGGGATTACAGGCACGCACCACCATGCCCAGCTGATTTTTTGTATTTTTAGTAGAGACGGGGTTTCACCATGTTGACCAGGATGGTCTCGATCTCTTGACCTCGTGATCCACCCGCCTCGGCCTCCCAAAGTGCTGGGATTACAGGCGTGAGCCACCGCGCCCGGCCTGGATTTAGCATTCTTAGGGGTCAGTGATGGCTATAGTTTTCCACAGCCCCTTCCCCTGTGTCAAGGAATGCAAGTGCCTCTCTTGGTTCTGGTGTTGCCTGTGTCATCTCACCATTGTATGTCAGATGCATATGTGTGTTTGAAAGCAGAGAACTTGTGTCTTTATATAACAGATGTTTAAATAAAAACGGATGACACTTAGAGAATTCTCATCTGCAACTGGCCTGATTCAGATGATGAGATTTTAAACCTATTAGCTGAAAGGAATAAACTTTGGGGGTGAGATAATTAGAAAAATGAGGATGTGAATTGTTAAGGCTCTAAGAGAGGACTATGGTGACTAGTTTTCAAACATGGCCTCTCAATAAGCTCTATTTCCTGTATTAATGCCCTTAGGTAGTTATCTTCAGCATCAAACCTGTGCTGGTATATGACTCGTTTGAGCTAGAAGTATGAGGCAGAATTGATGCTCTGCCAGTTTTGAGCTAGAAACTTAAGAAACCTGACATCTTTTGCTTATACACTTTTGAAATCATAAAAATTTCAACTGTCTAATTGGAGAGGCCATATCAAAAAAGAGAGTCGTGTAGCTGCATTGAAAGAAGACTCACTCTCTAGTTTTCCAGCTGATTCCAGGCATCCCAGTGTCCCAGCTGAGCCATATTCCTGCTGTACCTCCCTAGCTTCCAGATGACTGCAGTTCCATCCAAAAAATGCGAAGCAAAAAACAGTCCATCTGAGCCCACTCAACCCAGGGAATCAAGAGTAATCATGAATAGTGTGCTGTTTTAAGTCTCTATGTTTTGGGGACTTTTGTTTCATAGAAATCAAAACTGAAAGTGTATTTTCTTATTCGGAAGTTATTTCACTTCCTTTACTGAAAGAACATATTTTGTTCAACAACTGCTTTTTGAGTTTCGTTATGTTTGCGTTTCTCTGAATCTAACTTACATGAGCACAGAATTTAGAATTTATGGAATTGAAAATATTTTTTCCTAACTTGCTTTTCTAAAACAAATAACTTACAGAGTGAGTGGTCCACATTTGCTTCTTCTAAACTACCTCTGTTAGCAAAACTTTTTTGCTTACACAAGAATTCTTCAAGGAATCACTCTTTCGACAAAGGCTGATCAGCCAGAGATCATCAGGATAAAGCCGGTAGTCTGACTAAACGATGTTTGTTGCCTTGCTGCATGCCACATAACTCAGGGGGAAATGCAGAATGCCACTCTAAGAGAGGGAAGGAAGGAAAGCTTCTTTTTAAGGATAGGTTTATCATACAGGCTGTTTCTGAAGAGAATTTAGGAGAAATTGAGATTAACTAGGAATTGGGTGCTGCCAGAAGGCAAGGAGAGTTTAACCATGGGGTATTCTCACAAATGCAGTTGTTCCTTGGTATCCACAAAAGATTGATTCCAGGACCCCCTGCATATACCAAAATTTATAAGTGCTCAAGTCCCTTATAGAAAATGGCATAGTATTTGCATATAACCTATACATATCCTTCTGTATATTTTAAATCATCTCTAGATTACTTATAATACCTAATGCAATGCAAATGGTGGGTAACTAGTTGTTATACTATATTGTTTAGGAAATAACGATAAGAAAAAAAGTATATACATGTTTAATACAGATACAATCACCTTTTTTTCCCCTGAATAATATCTATCCATGGTTGATTGGTTGAATCCAAGGAGGCAGAACCCATGGACATACAGGATTTCTTCCACACATGGATACAAGAAAATGACCAAGTGAGTTGTCATCACTGATAATAAAGCAAAAATCACTCAAAAGGGGAGATATTAATGCATTTTGCAATTGCTGCATAGCTTTGAAAAAAATAAGGTTTTCCCTTAATTTTGCAAGAGGTTTTATTTGTATTTGTGCTCCCAGCCTGATCAGTGGCAGGGCTGCTTTGCTCCTTCAGTCCACGCTGATTCTCTTTCACTCTTTCCATCTCAGATAAATCTGTATGACTTTACTCTTTATGTATTGTAATTTTATATTTCAAAAAATGCTGACAATTATTTTTAATGTGAAAAGTAAATTTAAATTTCTACTTCTTAGTTGGGTGTTGTGGCTTGTTCCTGTAATCCCAGCATTTTGGGAGGCTAAGTCAGAGGGATCACTTGAGTCCAAAAGTTTGAGACCAGCCAGGGCAACAGGATAAAACCCTGTCTCTACAAAGGAAAAAGAAAAAAAATTATTAGCAGGATGTGATTACATGCACCTGTGGTCCCAGCTACTCAGGAGGCTGAGGTGGAAGGATCACCTGAGCCCAGGACGTTGAGGCTGCAGTGAGCCATTATCACGCCACTGCACTCCAGCTTAGGTGACAAAGTGAGGCCTTGTCTCATAAAAAAAAAAAAATCTACTTATTATTTATCCTGACAGAAACTTCACTGTTATATATAACTGTTGAAAGATGAACCACATAAATTATTTATTAATTAAATTAATTTTAAGTTAATAGTCCCTGATGCAATAACACAATGCCATATATTAGGTGGCTTAAATAACAAACATATATTTCTTACTGTTCTGGAGGCTGAAGGTCTGAGTTTAGGGTGTCAACATGGTCCAGTTTTTTGATAGGTCCCTTGTCCTCATTTAAAGGTGCCTACTGTCTTGTATCCTCACATAGTGAGGATATAAAGAGCTCTAGTATTTTCACCACCCTTTAAGGACACTAATCCTCATCATGGGGCTCCATCCTTATGAACTCATTTAAACCCAATTACCTCCCCAAACTTCTACCTCTTAACAAAATCATATTGAAAGCTAGAGATAAATGTGAATTAAGGGATAGGAAGCACAAAACATTCAGTCCACAGCAATAAATAAATTCACAATTAGATTTTGAACATCTACTAGGTTATGTTTAGAGGATTTCAAGTAACAGATAATGTTGATGACAGAAGTTAAACTTACAACTCCTTATTTCAGTTCCTTTTTCGATTAGCTAGACTACTTACCCTAACTATATGATTGCTTAAAGTACAGCAGGTCAAATTGTGTGTACCAATTTAGAGAATCCTAAAACTCAAAGAATTTGGGAGAATTACTTTTAAGCATGCCTAGCAGATGCAATGTAAATATGGATGTAATCATTTGCAAGCACTAGAACCTTTTTCACAGTCTTTGACTACAAAGTAGAAAATTATGGCATCCCATCTGGTCTGTGTTATATCTATAAGGCAGTTCTCCTAAAGTAAATTGTTCAAGGTCAATCTTTCTGTAAGCTCCCTAATGTGCAAACCTAAAAAAGGCTTAACATTACCATATAAAGGCAATTAGCATTGTTTATATCAGATAACTGCAAAACCAAGTTGTAAATTTCAAGTGTGGTTTCCATAGTGCTTTTATGATTAATGTAAAAATGAGTATTTTACTAAAATCTTAACATTTTGAAGAAGAAAATAATTTTATTTAATCAAGAATAGTTTCTGCATGACAGTAGATTGATATTTTATTTTCTTCTACTCCTATATTTAATAATTGAAACAAATATATGATTTCCCTTTTCTGTCCACCATTTTAATACCAGCATAAAATTCTGGTCAAACAAATATCTTGTGTGTTTTAAATATAGAATATACATGAAGAAAGGTTTTATACATCAACAAATATTTCTTTACCAGATGTGTTTCATTTCTGACTTATGACCTAACTATATATTTTATGGGAATTTTTTAATGCAATGATACTGGAAATTTTAAATTTAGCTTTTTAAATTTTCCCTTAATTGTTGGTTGTCTCATATATATTAAATCTATGTCTATAGTAGAGTAAAACAACTGATAAATTCTAAAAACTGACAATATAGGAGTTAACTCTAAATAAACAGACAAATAAACAATCTGTTTAATGAAGACAAAATGATAGGTTTTATTAAGTATTCATTTTCCAGGAATAGATTTGTGCTGCTAAAAAAAAAATCTAAATACTACATTATTAAAATTAAAGTATCAAAACAGAAAAATTGCCTTGTTTTTTGTAGTTTAAACACTAACAGCAATGGAATGGGAATCAGACTGGCATCGAACTTCTCAGCAGCAACAGTGTTTGTTGTTAATAAAATAATGCTGTAAATTTCTCAAGGAAATGATATTCAAACTAATAATCAACTATTTATCAACTTTGGACATTCAAGAGCTCACAAATTTCACTCTTTACAAATATCTTAGGAAGTTCTGTAGAATACAGTTTTCAAAATGAGATACTAAAACAAAATACAAAATATGAATCCAGAATGTATAATATACTTTCCAAGGACATAGACAGTAGCTTACAATGTAACAGATTTGCAGGTAGGCAGCAGATAATTTATTTCAGATTAGATTCCAAAGAGAACTCCAATAGACAAATAGCCTATTTTTAATCAACTACTTCATAAAGTGACAAAGTAAAAAAAAAAAAAAAAATAGCAGTCAAATTTAAAGAACACAGATATTTGGGTCAAAATTATTGAATTTGATGAAATCAAATCAGCCAAGAAATCAATCAAATTAGGGAATATTCATAAATTGCTTTAAAAAGTCATACATAGTAAACAGTGCTATTAAAGCAATTACAAGAACTAGATTTGTAAAGAAGGGCTTAACAACTTGTTTCTCTAGCCTAAGAATCTTGAAGACTTAATTCTTATTCTAGTCCTTCTTAACTCTAAATCAAAGTATACATGCCTATATCTTTGGAAATACTTAGATTACTATGTATTTACCTAGTAGCAATACCTCAATGCCAACATCAGTGGGGTTTTTTTTTTCCTTTGGTCTATTTTGTAATCAGTTGGTAACTTACAATTATTAGTTACAGCAGCACCAGAGAATTGAAACTAGTGACATACTCATTAGGATCCTACTTGACTAGAAAATTCAAAACCTGAAACGACCTCATAGCTGATGATGTCACTGTGTTGACGTGACCATCACTCATCTAGCCTTTTTCCTATGTACATGTGTCCGAAATGCTGTGCAATTCAATAACCTCAGTGCTGCGCTTGGAATCTCTGAGGCTTTTGCTCTATTATTGTTGCATTGGCTGTATCACCTACCTGTTATCCTTCCTAACAGTGAAGCAAACGTTTTAGGGAGAAACCTGATGTGTTAGCTGTCTTTGCCCAAGAAACGAATGCTAACACACAATTGCACATGCAAGAGATTTATTGGTTAAAGAAAAGTGAAGGGCATCTAGAGTAGGCAAGGAGAGCCTTCCAACTGCAATACATGCCAAACTCCTCTGAAGGAGCCAGAAATTAGGTAAAAATTGAATTAGATAAGAAGTTTCTCAAACTGCAACGCTGTTTTTTAAGAAGATTTCAGCCAGGCAAATGAATCCTTGAGCCAAAATTGCCTGTTAGAAGAATTCTTCATCTTGTAAAATTGGACGTGCTTAATAACACTGCCTTGCCCAGTCATTGAGAAATCGAACAACCTTCAGGAAATGTAGCTTCAGCACAAAAGCAGGGGTGGATCCAGAATAGTAGCTCCTTGGCTATTAATCAAGAGGCTCCCTGTGCAGAAAGTCCAAGAGTTTTATTTCAATGGGCATTACAATCCACCACTTGTGACTCATAGCTGTACTAATACGTATCACACAATTTCCAGAAAAAGCTCCTCCATGGCTCTCTTGGGCATCTCTTCCTAAAAAGAAACTTGGAAGGGACAGATCTGTGTAATTAATATAGCCGCTTTTTCTGCAATTAGTATCAAGGCCACCAATGGTACTCACTGCCTCCCTCGCTATTCATCCTAAATTTTGTTCATATTCATCTATCTCCTTGCATGTCTTGGTAGGTTACTTGATGGTGTGATCCAAACCTACATTTTTGTAGAAAATTAGTTTTTGAAAATCATATATTTTTAGGGTGGGTTACTGCAAGTGTCCATTCAGAAATAGTGGGACAAGGCAGTCATCTTAGTGGATTACCTGGGTTCCATGTATATATAAACATATATATTACTATGACCTTATTATGTAAAGCAGCCCTACCTCCTCCTGCTTATTTTAGTTAATTATACCTCCCATAATGATGTGCCTTCCACTAGTTGATGGTCCTTGAACACAGGAAGTTCACAGTTCTCAGGTGGAAGCTGACATTTAATGGAACATTTTCTGCATCCCATCTCAAAAAAGAAAAAAAAAAAAAAAAAAAAAAAAAAGCCCTATTTGGGGAAAGGGCATCCAACCATCCAACCCTGAGGAATAGAAAGCAGAAAATGCCATTGTGCATTATTGGGAATAATACTGGGAACACTCTTACTTCTACTACATTGTTTTCCAGACCCATTTATTCTTCTTATTGTGCATACAGAGCTGTATAGAAGCTTCTGATTTAAAAATTATATTATGCATGGTAAAAAATAAAAACGGTTTTGCCTTTGAGCTTGTGATTGATCTGTGCTTTTATAAGGCAGCTCCATGACAGCATCTACTTCTGAATAGTACACTGGTGGTATCCTATGGTTCAGGATAACCACACTCATACCCACTTTGCTATGAAGTGAGGTATCAGGTTTCATACAATGGTGTCTGGTATCCAGTTGTAGGCAGAGTTCTAAGATGATCCACAAGGCTCATACTAATTCATATGCACACCTATATAATCCAGAACAAAGCATTCTAATTTTATGACTTCCTGTGTGCCTTTTTGGAAACATCTCATGGTATATTAATCTCTCTTGCAGATGTTATGTCCTTGGTGGGGGAGGAAATGGTTTTATAGTTTCTTTTGGCTGCCCACACCATGATAGCTCTTACTCCACAGGCCAGTTGAAACTGGCAGTATCCTCCACTTGAGTGTGGGTGAGTCTTAACTAATCAGTTGTATTTTAAAAAAAATAGGTCTAGAGAGCAGAGATAATAGAAGTCAGAGGTATTTGAAGATGCATCAGATGCTCTCCTTTTGGTCTTAAAGAAGGAAACTGCTATGACATTAAAAAGCATGTGGCAGAAAATAACAGGCAGGCTCTAGAAGGCGAGAGTAGCCCCCAGCTGACAACCAGCAGGGTCCTCTATCCTACAGTTACAAGGAACTGAATTCTGCCCATGATTGCATGAGCATGGAGAAGACTCTAAGCTCCAGGAAAGAGCACAGGCAACAGTTTAAGCTCAGCCTTTATAAGACTCTAAGCAGAGATTCCAGCTAGGCTATGCCTGGACATCTTCTTCACAGAAACTGTAAAGTAATAAATGGATGTCATTTAAATCTACTACATTTGTGAAATTTTGTAATGCTGCAATAGAAAAATGATGCAGCTTTCATGCCTGTGGAAAAGGCATGGGAAAGCCCCCGTGCGGTAACATTGGTTATAGCTTTGTAAGCAGGAAAGCAGGAAAGCCAAATTCATACTTGGAATATCTATCCATGTCTATGAAGACAAACAACTCTACTGTAAAAGTGAAAGCCCAATGTAGTTTATTTGGCATTTTTTTCTTGGATCAGGAGCCATCAATATGTGCAGGGAACACCTTGGAATTAGGAAGCTCAAAATGGTATCTTGGCTGGAGACTTTTTTTTTGTTTGGCTGGCTATGGAACATATTTTTGCTACATAACCAGTTTTATCAGCAGAATCCTCAGGGTGTCACTGAAACCAGGTGCAAATCATCAATCTCATTGTTATCAATAAACAATCCCAACAAACTGCAATGAATGGTCCAGAAAATCCTCAGACCCATGGTTGCAAAGCAGCACTATTAATCAGTATGTTTTGTGCCTTGACTAAGGGTCATTGTCATAAACAAACTTTAGAAAAGCAGCCCAAGATAATTACAAATCTGCCGTAATTAACCTTGAAAACACAGACATGACCATTCTATTGGTGCATGCCAGTTCAAAATGGCATAGGAAGAAGTCTGACTAACATCAACGGGCCAGGTCATTATGTCTGTTTAGTAATCAAGTCCCACTTCCATGGTGGTGTCTCATAATGGACATCTGCACTTGGTGCTAATTTCCATATGCCACCCATCATGTGAGTCTATCCAGAGGAATTTGTCTCTGTTTTGTCTCTCCTTTTGTTTGAGGACTCTGGCAAGATGAGTTGTTGACTGGCCAGAAATCTACATAGACCTTGGAGCAGTTCTACTATCACATAAATTACAAGACCAGCACTTTCATCAACTCTGCCTGCTGGAAAATCATTTCTTTCAACTGCAATTCATGGTCACCTGAATGTGTCTGTAATGCTGATGCCATCCACGTACAGTTTGCACCTATATACTGAGCGAACCCATTCCTAAATGAACCTAGGACTTATTCCTTCTTGTTCAGTGGAACACCCATACAGAGATGGGAAGTAATAAGGTTCTCTTTGTTTGTTTGTTTGTTTTGTAACTAGAGTAGTAAAAATAAGAGTGTGGGCTGCCCAGCCATGAAAGTGTATCTATGTCTTCTATTGCTCAGGCTTAGTCCAGGATATGCAATTCCCACATTGTGATTACTGATGAGTCTCTGACCTCATAACTTGTTGAGTCTGGCAGAAAGCAGCTTATGCATATGCACAATCATATGCACAATCATTAGATGCCAAGGTGTTCTGTTTCTACTAGTAATATGATTTGGCTGTGTCCTCATCCAAATTTCATCTTGAATTATAACTCCCACAATTCCCATGTGTCATGGGAGGAAGCTGGTGGGAGGTGATTGAATTATGGGGGTGGCTCTTGCCCATTTTGTTCTCATGATAGTGAATAAGTCTCATGAGATCTGATGGTTTTAAAAATAGGAGTTTCCATGCACAAGCTCTCTTTTTGCCTGCTGCCATCCATGTAAGATGTGACTTACTCCTCCTTGCCTTCCACCATTATTGTGAGGCCTCCCCAGCCATGTGGGACTGTAAGTCCATTAAACTTCTTTCTCTTGCAAATTGCCCAGTCTCTGGTATGCCTTTATCAGCAATGAGAAAATGGACTAATACAGTAAATTGGTGCCTGTAGAGTGGAGTACTGCTGAAAAGATACCCAAAAATGTAAGAGCAACCTTGGAACTAAGTAACAGGCAGAGGTTGGAACAGTTTGGAGGGCTCAGAAGAAGACAGGAAAATGTGGAAAAGTTTGGAACTTCCTAGAGACTTGTTGAATGGATTTGACTAAAATGTTGATAATGGTATGGACAATGAGGTCCAGGCTAAGGTGGTCTTAGAAGAAGATGTGGAATTTATTGGAAACTAGATCAAAGGTGACTCTTTTTCCATTTTAAAAAAGAGACTGGCAGCATTTTGCTCCTGCCCTAGAGATTTGTGGAACTTTGAACTTAAGAGATGATTTAGGGTATTTGGTGGAAGAAATTTCTAAGCAGAAAAGCATTCAAGAGGCAACTTGAGTGCTGTTAAAGGCATTCTGTTTTAAAAGGGAAACAGAGCATAAAAGTTTGGAAAATTTGCAGCCTGACCATGCATTAGAAAATAAAATACTGAGGAGAAACTCAAGCCTGTTACAGATATTTGCATAAGTAATGAAGAGCCTAATGTCAATCCCCTAGACAATGGGGAAAAATGTCTTCAGGGTATGTCAGAGACTTTGAGGCAGCCTCTGCCCTCACAGGCCTGGAGATCTAGGAGGAAAAAACTGCTTTTGTGGGTGGGGATAAGGACCTCTCTGCTGTGTGCAGTCTAGGGACTTGGTGCCCTACATCCCAGCCACTACAGCGGTGACTAAAAGGGGCCAAGGTACAGCTCAGATCATGGCCTCAGAGGTTACAAGCCCCAAGCCTTGGCAGCTTCCAAGTGGTGTTGGGCCTGCAGGTGCACAGAAGTCAAGAATAGAGGTTTGGGAACCTCTGCCTAGATTTCAGAAGATGTGTGGAAATACCTCAATGCCCAGAGAGAAGTTTGCTGAAGGGGCGAGGCCTTCACAGAGAACCTCTACTAGGCAATGCAGAAGGGAAACGTGAGGTCAAAGCCAGCACACAAAGTCCTTACTGGGGCACCACCTAGTGGAACTGTGAGAGAAGGGCCACTGTCCTCCAGACCCCAGAATAGTAGATCCACCGACAGCTTGTACCATGTTCCCGGTGTAGCCACAGATATTCAACGCCAGCCTGTGAAAGCAGCAGGAAGGGGCCTATGCCCTGCAAAGCCACAGGGGCAGAGCTGCCCAAGGCTGTGGGAGCCTATACCTCTTGCAACCGTGTGACCTGAGGGTTAGACATGGAAGTAAAGGAGATCATTTTGGAGCTTGAAGATTTGACTGCCCTGCTGGATTCTGGACTTGCATGAGGCCTGTAGGCCCCTTTGTTTTGGCAAATTTCTCCCATTTAGAATGGTTGTATTTACCCAATGCCTGCACCCCCATTATATTAGGTATTATCTAACTTTCTTTTGATTGTACAGGCTCATAGGCAGAAGGTACTTGCCTGTTTCAGATGAGACATTGGACTGAACTTTTGAGTTAATGCTAAATTGAGTTAAGACTTTGGGGACTGTTGGGCAGTCATGATTGGTTTTGAAATGTGAGGACATGATATTTGGGAGGGGCTAGGGTGGAATAATATGGTTTAGCTGTGTGCCTACCAAAATCTCTTTTGAATTGTAACTTCCATAATTCCTATGTGTCCTGGGGGGAACCCAGTGGGATGTGATTGAATTATTGGGTCTGGTGTTTCCCATGCTCTTCTGATGATAAGTCTCATGAAATGTGATGGTTTTAAAAAATGGGAGATTCCCTGCACAATCTCTCTTTGACTGCTGCCATCCATGTAAGATGTGATTTGTTCCTCCTTACCTTCCACCATGATTGTGAGGCCTCCCCAGCCACGTGGAATATAAATCCAATAAATCTCTTTCTTTTGTAAATTGTCCAGTGTCAGTTATGTCTTTGTCAGCTGTGTGAAAGCAGACTAATACAACTAGGCCTAGTGATATGCCACAAACTCATTCTCAAAAGGTGTATAACCCTATCCTGTAGAAGTTATGTTCTTTCACAGGAAGGAACTAGTTTTAGAGTTATATTTGGCCTTGTTCAACATCGTAGCTTTTACTCCACAGGCCAAGGAATCAATGTAGGAATTATTCCTACTGGCAAGCCTCACAGTACTAATTACACCCTTGCAGATTAAGGGAATGACTGCTAGATAAGTCTCCAGACCTAGTCTGCTTCTATTTAGCTGGGACTCCATTTTCCATTTATCCTTACAAGACCCCCTTCTAATAAAGGAGCTACAAAAAAAAAAAAAATGTGTCTTTGGCAGTGTCAATCAGACCCTTTGTCTAGTAACGCTTGTAGTAACTGGAGTTACCCTTTCCCCATTGTAGGACCCCTGAGCAAATGCCTATAGTCTTTGGTGAATGACTGGGGAAACCATTGCAGAATATAACAGCTGTGACGTTAAAGTAGATGTTCTTTGTGTATGACGAAATATTCAGATTTTGGTGACCAGAAGGAAAGACTGTCTCACAATATTTGCGCTGCTTTTCCATAGAATGTAGTGATTGCCCTGAAATTCCTCATGAGCTAGATAAACTATCCCTGAGCCTGGATAGAAAGGGTGGCTGTGCTTTCTTGGCATTCTCCTGCCATTTTCCCCAGCAGAATTCAGAGAAAGACAATGCTCTGGGATGGGAATTTTCAAGGTGTGCAACAACATTAACAGGATCTAGGAATATGCTAGAAGCAAATTATCTGGCCTGCCTTTGACTTTGTGAATAAGAAACTACTGGATGGGAGGACATGAGGAGTGAAAGTAATCTAGTATCAATATGTCCTCCAGCTAATATGGGGGCACAGCAAAATTTGAAAGTACCAGCGCTAAGGAACTCTAGAGACAAAGGTTGGCAGGAGGCTAGAGCTCTGAGTCACCATTTATAACAAAGCCCCTGCTATCCAGAGCAGTGCTATAAACTTTGAGTCTAGCTTCTCTTTTTAGAACTGTTGTGCAGTTTAAGTCTATTTTTTAACAGTAGTTTTGGATTACCATAGTGAATACCAAGAAACAATAAGAAAATAATGATGAAATATACTTTGAAAAAGACAATTTGTTAAGAAGAGATGAGGTAGGAGCATAACCAAGGTGGGCAGAGATGTAACAAATTGATTGTTTCAGTTGGGAGAAAGTTTATGATTTGTATAACCTGCTGGGAAAAAAGAATGTGTATTTGCAGTTTGAAAATTTTTTAAAGTAAAAATGGTTTTAAAACAACCTGCTTTTCATTATATAGATGAAATTATGTTACAGATTTAAGTTAGTCCATTACTTTTATTTACGTATTTGTGTATGTATGTACGTGTCTATTTATTTATTTATTTATTTTTACTTAGCTGTGTGTTACATTTAGTCATGTCTCTATGTGAACAACTAATTTGTTGCTTCCAACTGATGTGTAGTATTTTATGCTGTGCATGCATCCTATTTTATTTGTCTCCTTCCCCCAGAAAGGAAAGCCAGATGGGGGTACAACATCCAAATATGAAAAATAAAGCAGAAATTAAAGAAAATGTGCAAACTATGAGAAAGTGATAAGAAAGGACGTATACAAGTTTTAATTCTTTTAATTTTAAAAAATTATCCAACTTTAATTCTTACTTCTTTTTATCTGCACAATTGATTAAACTATATAGTTTTGCAAAACTAACATGTCCACAAGCATCATTATTGTACTTGGTAACTAACTATAGACCACACTAATGTTTTGCGGATAAACATAATTACCAATGTTTGGTCCAATCTGAGTCAAAAACCAGAAATCTTATATCTTAAATGACAGTTGTCCAACTCACAATCCATTGGCTGTGGAGTTCTAGAGATTTGTCTTATTTGCCTATGAAATTTTTTTTTGTTTTCTTTGAAACAACTAACACCTCAAATTGAAATATTTCTTAAAGAAATTCATGGCAACATTTATTTTAGTTAACAGAAAATATTTTAAGACTATTTTGTAGCAAACACATATATTATATAGAAAAATGTAACATTCCACAAAAAAATTTAGGTTATAGAGTAAATTCTGATAAAAAGTTTTTTTGCATGTGGAAGGTCCCTTCAGGCTATAAGCCAGCAGTGAAAGTTAACTTTTCTCCAGCATTAAGGGCACTGTCTTGTTACATTTTGAGATGCATTGCCTTAGGGCAGCCTGTCATTTCATCCCCAGACTCTTTTCCTCAAAGAAAACAGCTAAACGGAGCCTATCTCTTAGGGCAACAAATGGCAAGATGGCTTTTAGTATAGCGTTTATTTTTAGGGAAAAAAAGTCAATTATCAATGAAGCAAAATATTTACTACATGATATTTTTAATAATTTCTTTAGGTCAAATACTGATTTTTAAAATCTTTACAATGGTGTTTAAAAACATATCACAAGAAACATATCTGATACAACTATTTGTCAAGGCATACATTGATTGAAAATTATCGCTGCCTTTCTTCTTCACTTCATAATTAATATTTATATTTATTTTAGAATTTTCTGTATATCAAACTTGAAGTGTAGCAGTTTTCAAAAAATTG
>NW_016107344.1:822218-832821 GCF_001604975.1 Cebus imitator
TTGCTCTCATTGCCCAGACTGGAGAGCAATGGCACGATCTCAGCTCAATACTACTTCAGCCTCCTGGCTTCAAGCAATTCTTCTGCCTCAGCCTCCCAAGTAGCTGGGATTACAGGTGCGCCACCACGCCCGGCTAATTTTTGTATTTTTAGTAGAGACGGGGTTTCTCCATGTTGGTCAGGCTGGCCTCAAACTCCCAACCTCAGGTGATCCACCCACCTCAGCCTCCCAAAGTGCTGGGATTACAGGTGTGAGCCGCCCACCGGCCTCTGAATGTATGCTTAATCCTTCATTAGACAATTATTGGACCAGGCACATTGACTCATGCCTGGAATCGCAGCACTTTGGGAGGCTGAGGCAGGCAGAACTCTTGAGGTCAGGAGTTCAAGACCAGCCTAGCTAACATGGCAAAAACCCGTCAATACAAAAAACACAAAAATTACCCGGGCATGGTGGTAGATGCTTGTTATCCCAGCTAGTGGGGAGGCTGAGGCAGGAGAACTGCTTGAACCTGGGAGGTGGAGGTTGCAGTGAGCCAAGATCATGCCACTACACTCCAGCCTGGGTCGACAGAGTGATATTCTGTAAAAAAAAATAATAATCATCATCATCATCATAATAGTATTTTTAATCAAGTTTAAGAAAATAATCAAAAATGTAAAACTTTGTTATTTTGGTTATTTTACTAAAATAATACTTTGATTTATGTAGTGTTTGCATTCGCATTCTTCTGAGTAATTGTCTCTAATTTCATGAAAGACCTCTCAATTGTTTTCATTTTTAAAAAATTGGTGTGAATTATATTTTTATTTTTCATTTTAGAGTATAAATATTGTATAATTATTTCCAAATTTATGTTCACTTCTTCAGTTGAAGAAAATATTTCTTTACTATATATTTTGTGTTTAAATTTTTGGAGGCATAGAGCATTCATATGAAACAGTGGCTACCATGTCATGTAAAACTCTTTTAGATAATTTGTATGGTTTTCTTCTCTTAATTTGTCTTATGTCAGTTTAATTCTTGGGCCCAGGGTAAAACCCTAAGATGGTAGAGGGATAATTTTGCCTGCCCTAAAGTAGAAATTGGAAATAGATGCTGTTTACATGTACCACTTAATTGGCTTATTTTATGTGATTCTTCTAATTTATGTAAAACCCTACTTTTGTTTCACAAAAGAGTAGATATCCTTTTTCCACCTCTTAGAGAGTCAATCAATTAATATTGATTCTACTGCAATCTGCAACAACCAACAACAAAAAGTTTAAATCATATTGCAATCTGTATATTTTTTAACCCCCACTTATTGAGGAATCTTATAATTGCATAGAACGGAATGGAAAAGTACCGCACATTTACAGGTTTTTTAATCTACTTAGTCCTTTATTGTTGAGGATACACTTACATTCAGTACTTATTAAATGGATAGAGAAAATCAGAAGTAATAAAGAGAATGATAAAAATAAACTCATAGAAAGTTAACACCAGATAAACGAGTCAATTAGGGAGTAGGATGGCATTTGAAACAATATGTGAATATAATTAGTAAATTTGAGGAATTCTACCACTCTGTACCTATTAACTCACACAAGAACCAAACACTATGCTACAACATGCCATTGAATAAAAATAAAGTATTATTTAATCATGCTTTAATAAATCACTACTTACAACTGAAACTTTAGTTGCTAAGATACAAACAGAATATAAGTAGGAGGACTACAAAAAGCAACTCAGGCAACAGCCACCAGAAAGAAAGAACAAAAAGAGAGAGAAACAGAACGAGAGGAAGAAAACAAAAGAAGAAAAAGAAATGGCGTGAAATAAAAGAAAGAAAGTAGAAAAAAGACAAAAAGGCAGTAAGGAAGGAAGGAAGAAGAAAGGGAAACAGGGAGGAAGAGAAAGAAGAAAAAACAAAGAGAAAAAGAGAAGGAAGAAGGAAAGGATGGAAAGAGGGAGGAAGGCAAATGGTACAACTACTAGACATTGACATTTCTTAACAAGCTAACATGTATCTAATACAGTTATTTCTTCAAGGGAAAGAAAAACTTATGTCTATATAAAAATCTATGCATGAATATTCAGAGAAGTTTTGTTATCATTAAAACTGTAAACAATTTTAATAACCTTAGACAGTATATGTACAAAGAATTTGTGGAATCTGTCCAGAGTGATCATATTTAGCAAAATAAAAATCAATAGAATGACTAATAAACATAACAACATGAAGCTCAAAATAATTATGCTAAGGAAAGAAGTCAGACCAAAAAACACATACAAAATTATTTCAAATATATAAAAATATAGAAAATGTGAATTAATTTATACAGAAAATACAAACCAATTTATAGCAATGAAAAGCAGAACTTTTGTGGGGTGTAGATATGTTTATTATTTTGTTGGTGAATAGTTCATTCACACACACACATTCCTATCAAATTGTGCAACTTATGTGCATTTTGTCTTGGCAACTGTACCTCAAAATATTGTAAAAACTAATGTTATAAAGGTTTACTTTAATAGCAGTTTCAGAAAAAAAAAATCTGACAAAAGAGTGCAGAAGGCAATTTTGAATTGATAAAAGTACGTGGTATTCTAGCTTTGATGTTAGGGATAAGTGTTCAAAGAAAAAGATCTCATTGAAGGTCAGGTTGTATGTAGTAAAAGTCGGACAGACAAACATATACTCTTTGAAATTTCAGAATTATAATAAAAAGTAATCCTGAATGATTTGAGAAAGAAATTAGGTAATCACCACCAACAAAAAAAAAATTAAATCAGATTGTCTACACAGTTTTCTATACCATAATGGAGAAATATCCTCAATTTTTAAAAGAAAATGACTTGGGATCTTTAATTCAATAAGAACTAAAATAGGAATCAAATGTGAAGGCAAAGAAGAAAAAAGCTAAAAAAAATCAAGAAACTTAAGTATTGTGATTCATACACAAATTAAATATTAGACCACAATAAAAGCACAATGAACTAAATTATCTGGATTTAGACACACTTTAGCCCTAGAAAGCAGCTGGGTCAGAATGAAGCAGGAAGATAAAGGCTCTGGAAATTGCAGCTTTATTTAGTAGATGGAAAGTTCAAATACAGTGAAGACATTTGTTCACTGTATTAAGCAAAAAAGTATTAGCAATCTTAAGTGAGAATCATTAAAAAGAAAGTATGACCAATTTCTGAAGCAAATGGGAAAGATGTTTGAATACTAGACAATTCAAAAATATTTTAAATTAACAGTTTAGATGTTTTTTCTTGAACTGTGTAAGAAAGGAGACAATGAAGCCATCACACAACAATGTCCATCTACTCCTCAATTGCAATTGTGCATTCAGCAATGTTTGCTTAGTCATAATGCAGGAAGCATCATATTTTCAAAGATTTTTAATTTTGAAGATCAATTCATCTACAAAGCATGACAAGTCTAATTATATCCATAGAAATAAATATTAAATTATTGTATCTTAATAATTCAAAAAGTCTTTGTGTGCCTGAATGTAACTGGAAGTCACCTTGTCTGGGACAGAGAGTAATAGGAGAAGCCAAGGAGGTAACCATGGCCTGTTGCTAAGCTAACTATAGTAGATATAACCAAAAGTAAGAATGCAATTATTGTAGAGATATTAGTATAATCCTATAGGATTACTGGTAATAATGATTACAGGTATTGATCGACTTACAACCTATGTAACTTATGACCATTCGACTTTACGACCACAATCGATAGCCACGACTGCTCCGCGTCTGGCAGCGCAAACGTTGCCCAGCTGGGCGTACGACAGTGCAGACCAGCTTCCAGAAGCACTACCATCTCCACGTACACCATTTGAACTGTACATATAGCCTACTCAACTTATGACCAAATCGTGTTACCACCGGTCCGCGGTCCCGACCGTGGTCGTAAATCGAGCACTAGCTGTATACAGTTAGATAACTATATTAAGTATTTATAAAGGGTCAGGCATGGTTCTAATTAATTCATATACATTCTCTCACATAATCCACATAACTGCCTTTAACACAGGTATTTAACATGGCATTACAGAATAGAAAACCATGACATAGAAAAATTATTTAACTTTCTCAAATTAAATACATTTTAAATACAGATCTATATATCTTTCTATATCTACATCTATGTATAATTTGTCTAGTTATCTGTTTATCTAGATAGAGCTAAATAAATAAAAGACGACAGAATAAAACAGAGAGAGAGTTTCAGTCAGAATTTGAATCCAGATAGTCTATAAAATATACTAATTTAAACTAATGGAGTTGAGTTAGCTGCTAAGTAGATAATGTAAATAATATGAATATAGAAAACAAATGATAGTAGAGTGACTATTAGTGAAGTAAGCTTTAATATTCCAAAGATGAGACGTCAATAGATAAATGATATATATGGAGTTTATAACTGTACATGTAATATGTACATGAAGAAAAAGATACAAATACATCTATATAGAGTAACCATTTAAATAAATATTTTTAAATGTTTAATATATATACACACACTCTTTTGTTAATATATAAAAATGTCATATACTCTTATTATGCCCAAGCATTAAAGTTTCCTTGCAAATTTGTGTTTAATAACAGGCATCTGTGTACATGTCTAATTGATAAAATGTGCAAAAAAACACTCACAGGGTATCTAACTACAATGCAAACAAATTTTGTCAGTTCACATGCCCAAAAACGTATATCATTCTGTGCATGTTATAGTCAACTAAATACCCTAGTCAAGGTATTTCCAAGTTGCTGGAATACTACAGAAAAGGTAGATTTAGTACAATTGCCATGCTCACCAGCCTGGTTTCAGAAAGAGTACCTCCTAATATTTAAATTTTCATAGTTCTTGTGGTACTTATGCATTCATCAGACCATCTACAGAAATAGAGATTGAGTGTGAAGACTCAAAGTGTAAATAAACTAAATATATTTAACTATCTTAAGCTTGGAAATAGTGGGAAAAAAAATAAAAATAAGCAGGGAGCAGATAAAACTGTCTTTAGGTTGAAATTTTTAAAATGGCTCCACAAACTTACCAGCACTGAGTTATTTAAGATACAAAAATTTATTCGCACTGTACGAATTACTTAGAGCTGCTTCTACATATACACAAAGCTGTTAATGGTTTGCAGAGTTTCTACCATAAATGCAAGTCACTTTTACATTAGATTTAGATTCTGACACTACTATAAGAATTTGCTAAACGACAGAGGTATGCCTATACTTTCATCCATGTCATTGTATTTTCTGTAAATTCAAAACACTCTTAAAAACATATTTATAATGACTTCACATTTCTCATATTTGCAAAGAAAATGTTTTTTAAAAAAACATAAAAATTTGTCTTTGCAAGGAATGTCAGACTTCAAAGACGTGTGCTTTATTATCTCAAACATAATAATGTCATAAAAGAGCTCTACCCTTCCATCTATTAGAAATGAAAGATGAAATACCTAAAAGTTTTTTACATTAATTTAACTAATTACCTAAATTACATCTGTATAAGTGAAACATGAATATATGGCAAACACTTTATTTTTCTCCAAATTTCACGGTCTGTAGGAAGGCCATCTAAAGTTTCACTCTTCAAATTTCTCATAATTGTGACCAAAAACAAAAGTCTCTCTTGCATTCACTTATCATTTGATCTCCCTCTCATTCACTACCTTCTCACAAAAATTTCTATTTATTCACAAAATTAGAAGGAGTAGGTAGATATCTAAAAATATATTTAAGTGTTTTGAATGTAGAGTAAATATAATGAAGTATAACTATAGCTTTGGTGAAAGGATAGAGATGAACATATAATTGTATCTCTGCACTGAAATTCTTATACTATTGTTAAAAACTGATAAGTTCTCTTCACATACTCATTGGCAGGAACTTACCATACTTGTGGCTTCAGTGGGAGAACGTGTCTGGCCTGCTTGGTCACCATATGCCTACCTAAAATTCAAGGACATTTACTCAACAGAGAAAAGAGGACATTGCATGTAGAATAGTAATAAGCTCTGCTTCTGCTACCCGAAGATCCATGAATACTTTCACAATTGCACAAAAACCCTCCATGAAATGAAGAAACTAAAGATTGATAATCATCCCATCTTCATCTAAGGTTAAGATTTCTAAGTGTTGTGAATACCCCTTCATGAGTTTGGATGCAGCTATTTGTAGCGTAGTGACTGATAATGTAATGGAAATGTACCTTCATACGTTCTAGCTAATATCCAACTATGCTGTATAAACGAGGTAGGTTCAACAAAAATTTTCATTAAGAGAACAAAAGTATAAGAAACACCCAACAGTCTCTTGTTCATAGGAGTTATAAAATACAGTTGAGCAGGAATTTTGAAAAGTCCCTGCTTTGGCAGTAGAGCAAGATATTTGTGGACAAACTGGTTTTGTTCTCTGGGTTGAGTTTGTTTTCTGCTATGTTCTGTAGCCCCTGGCTTTGCTTACTGGAGGAATTCTCCTCACTCAATCTCATCTGCAGGCACATCAAAAATATGAGGCTGCACAACTTTCCCAGCAGGCTTCCATCTGGTGCAGGTTTAGAGCCCAGGGTTTGCTTTAAAATTTGAACAACTACTTTCATTTGCAGGCCAGACTTGTGGTTTCTTTGGCAATATAAGACCCTAGAAACTGACTTGCTTTGGGCCTATTTTCTTTCATTCAGTTCTTTGAGGAAATGAACATAGCCAAAGGACTTATCTAGACAAAACATTGAACCCTTCTTGTCTACCATCAATGCCTTTGTGCTGAGCCCTTTCTTTTATCTTTCTTAAATTAATGGCGGCAAACTTTATGGTATCTAAAATTAATGATTTCGGTGGGAAGGTCCCATCTTATACCTGGTATTTGGCTTTGGACTGCCTCCAATTGTCTGTAACAAATGCTCAGCCTTAAAAACCCTTGCGGTATTATCACTTGCTAAGGCTACTTCTCCATAGCCACCTGTTACAATGAGCCTCACTTAATTTTCTTCTTAATTTGTTCAAGTCAAAAGCAGGAGCCAGCACACAGTCATATTTTGAGGCTTACAAACTAGTTCTACTAATGCTCAACCTCTCAGGAACATGGACAGCCACTGAGAATAACACAGATTTCAGTTTCACCAAATATCTTGCAATAGACTAACAAATAATTATGCTTCTTTGCCTTATGCCACCAATAACTAGCCAATACCTTACATCTTAACCCATTTTTGGTATCACCTACTATACCATCCTGGATTCAGGACAATAAATAAAAGAAATTTTAGGTGTTTTAAATTAAAAAACATTTAGTTGGAAAATATTAAATATTGACTGTATTGTTGAAATGATAAAGGACCAGGCTTCAGGGAGGGACACCACGAATGAGTCCTATAAAATACTCTTACCTATCAAATAAGGTTCCATAGGTCAAGTCAACACAAGAACTCTAAATTTAAGACTTCTTTAACCATAGCTGATATAAAACAATAAAAAGAAGCTAAAATGACTACCTCATTCTGAATGAAATTGAAGATGAACAATGGTGATTGCAACAGTGGCACAGGGTAACCTGATGTCTCCAAAACCTTGCATAACAGCAGAAAACTTGCAGAAAGAAGTAGGAAAATAACCTCTATGTTAATTGTACCTTCCACTTCTTGTGTAAGAGCATCTAAATATGTAAAAGCCTTATTTACATTCAGAACTCTCGCCACAAAGTTCATGGAAATGCATGGACATAGAAAGTGCAGTGTTCAACCTTTAAAACCTCTGTGATATGTACAGGAAGGCATCCTGGAAGGAGTGTGATATGGTGTATCACAATCATCTCCACATCTTATATTTTTACCTGTTCAAAATCCATGAAAATGTTTCTCCTGAAATTTCAAAAGAGAACCAGTAATAATATAGCATACTCTTACTGGGCACACATAATTACATAATTATGAAAGCACACTCAATCTTGTATCCATGAAAGTGACCCAAAATCCTATTTGTCATTTTATCAATATCTAGGTGGCATTAAACACTCTTCTAGGTATTCTATATTATTATTTTATAGCATGTAGATCCAATTATAATCTAATCACTACTAAAATAAACTAGATTATATAGGAGAAAAAGGTAAGAGAAAAAAATGACATGGTTAATATTTATAATTGTTTTATAAATGTAAGAGAGAAAAATAAGACATATAAGTACTACATTTAGATATACCATGTAAAGTTATTTAGTGTTACACTGGTCCATCTTATGTGACATCATGAATATCACATGTCACATATATATTTATTATGGAAATCACTTTATCAGTTGTAAGGAAACTGTTTTGAAGAAAGAAGCACTTCTTTCTAATTTGGGAAAGCACATACCCATTATTGGTTTTATTTTTATGTTATCTCCTTATTGACTAGAGTATAGGTAACCTGTACTTAATCCTTCTAGATCTTATTTGATATCACCTGTAACTTCAAAATGGTCAGTATTCATTCTGACACTATTGGATCAGGCTGGGTGCATGTATGAATAAAAGAAAGGACCCAGAGTCAATAACAGAAATGTAACCTTTGCCTTGGTAATCTCTAGAATGACTTGTCCTTCTGTCTTAATAGCCTGTGCTTTGCTCTTCCTAGCACATTCACATAAACAATTAACTTTTCCTGTAGCTTTTTCCAAAGAGGAAATTAATATTGTGGTGTTAAAATAATGGTTTCATGATGAATGTATACAGTTGTAGTATAGTCTAGAGTTTAGTACATTTGTGTATACTGCTTTACTCAATTTATTGAACCACTGCTATGAACTGAATGTTTGTATTCTCCAAAAATTTATATGATTGAAACCTAATCCCCAATGTGACAGTATTTGGAAGCCTACCTCCCCAGTGAGGTAGGGCTTTTGGGAAATAATTATGCTATGAGAGCAATTCCCTCATAAATGTTGATTAGTGCCCTTATAAAGAAGCATGAGAGAGATTATCTCTCTAGGCCATGTAAGCATATAGGGAGAAGGTGAAGTCTGAAAGTCACAAAGCAGGCTGTCCCTAGATACTACATATTTTGGAGCTTTGATCTTGGACATCCAGAACTGTGACAAATAAATATTTGTTGATTAAGACACCCAATCTGTAGTATTTTTGTTATAGGAACTAGAACACACTGAAACAGCCACCATTATAATGCCAACTCGGGAGAAGTGAGAATAATGGAAAGCTCTCTATTTGGTGTTAGCTACAATTAAAAGAGTAATCCCTTCCCTCACCCCAGGCTATTATGGCTGGAAAAAAAAGGAATATTGTAATAAAGAACCTTGGGAAAAAGATAGGTTGATAGTTCATGGACTACTAAGCCCAAGTCCAGCATCTTAGTATATATTTGTGATCCATACAGTGAGAGAAAAAGGGAGATAAATTGTTCATAATAAGCATAATGGATTTGAGGATTTATTCAATGTGTCAATGAATGAGATTATGAATAAGATGTTATAGTTGTAGAAAGGAGAAAATTCTATTGCTGAATAATATGGATGCTTAAAATATCATCTGATAATGCCATTGATGAATATGTTCTCATTTGTGGGAGAATCTTCCACCTCACCCCCACTCCACAATATAATATATTTATTGACACGACATTTAAATTGTTAAACATTCTCAGGAATCATCAATCTCACACAACATCAAATATACTAACAATAGAAATGGTATGAACAAATATAGACATGGAAATAACATTTCTCTATTGTAGCCTAAATTAATCAGACACAAGTTTTAAACAGTTTATTTCAGCATTAGTAGATGCTTTGCTTTCAGAGAAACAGCCCAGCACTAATGCCATAATGTAAGGTAGGTGTCAGCTCAGATGATGCTGTTTAAATTTGTGACATCTTGGTTTGTGTATTCTGTGAATCACATAGACAAGAGAATGAACGTGACTACTACTTTACAGCCAGGTTTATTTCAGAAGAGCAGGTATATCTTGCTAAAAACATTTTTAGATAATTTCCTTGGCTACCTTCCTGCTAGTAAAATAACCTTAGCATGTTTACAAGGAAATTTATTAGTTCAACATTTACTTAGGTGTCCCCAAAGAAGAAGGGAATAAGTTACATGCCTGCTGTGGTTTTCTTTTTTTCTTTGCAGGTACCTTGGGGAGAAGAACAGATATAAAACTAATTAATTACGTTGGAGACTTTCCAAAATAGTGAAAGATTATACATATTCTGCATATTAGCAGTGTTAGACATATTCTTCATTAGACATATTATCCTGCCCATCCTGTTTCATTTTTAGTTTCATTCATATGTTCTCACATCTGCTAAACCTTATTAAACCATAAATTGTTGTTTCTGAATTTTTTTTAAAAAACTCTTTTTCAGTGAAAGAAATTAAAAAATAAAACAACTGAGGCCATGTGATTTACTAGTCTTATATGCTAAATCAGCCAGAAAATACTAACAGGGCTAAATCAGCCCTGCATTTTATTGACATGTTAGAAGTCTCTCTCTCTTTTTTTTTTCATGGTGCTGCTTTGTGCTTACAAGAACTTTACAAGTTTTGAATTCTCTAATTTTTTTCCTCACTTCAGTTTTATTCTTTTTTTTTTTTT
>NW_016107344.1:833006-840788 GCF_001604975.1 Cebus imitator
AAAGAAAGAAAGAAAGAAAGAAAGAAAGAAAGAAAGAAAGAAAGAAAGAAAGAAAGAAAGAAAGAAAAAAAGAAAAAAAAAGAATGAAGGAGAGGAAGAAAGAGGAAAAGGAAGAGGGAGAGAGAACGGGAGTGTTGCTTTATTACCCAGGCTAGAATGCGGTCTAAAAATGGGTATTGAAAACCTCTTTTATGTCAATAATTGTGCTTAATAATGGAGACAGGAAAAAAAAATGAGGGAAGAAAATAACAAACAAGCAACCAGCCAATATTTCATTTAAACCTATGGGTAGGTGTGATGTGGTACCGATAAGAATGTATAAGGCCGGGCGTGGTGGCTCACACCTGTAATCCCAGCACTTTGGGAGGCTGAGGTGGGTGGATCACAAGGTCAAGAGATTGAGACCATCCTGGCCATGATGAAACCCCACCTCTACTGAAAATACAAAAATTAGCCTGGTGTGGTGGCACGCGCCTGTAGTCCCAGCTACTTGGGAGGCTGAGGTGGAAGAATTGCTTGAACCCAGGAGGCGGAGGTTGCAGTGAGCCGAGATTATGCCACTGCACTCCAGCCTGGTAACACAGCAAGACTCCGTCTCAAAAAAGAAAAAAAAAAAAAGAATATATATTTTATTTTGTGTATTTAAAGTGTAGCGTTCTATAAATGTTTATTAAGTTTACTTGTTCCAGATCTCAGTTCAAGTCCTAGATATCCTTGTTAATTTTCTGTCTCATTGATCTGTCTAATATTGATGTTGAAGTCTCCCACTATTATTGTGTGGGAGTCTAAGTCTCTTTATAAGTCTTATGTATCTGGGTGTTCCTGTATTGGGTGCGTATATCTTTAGGATCTTTAGCTCTTCTTGCTGCATTGATGTTTTTATCATTATGTAATGTCCTTCTTTGCCTCTTTTGATGTTTGTTTCTTTAAAGTCTATTTTATCAGAGGCAAGAATTGCAACTGCTGCTTTTTATTTATTTATTTATTTTTGCTCTCCATTTGGTTGGTAAATCTTTCTCCATCCCTTTGTTTTGAGTCTTAGTGTATCCTTGCATGTGAGATGGGTCTGGATGCAGCATACCAATGGGTTTTGGCTATGTCTTTTGATTGGGAGATTTAATTGATTTAAATTTAGGATTAATAATAATATATGTGAGTTTAATAGTGCCATTTGATGTTAGCTGGCTGTTTTGCCCATTCATTGATGTAAATTCTTCATTATGTTGATGCTGTTTACTTTTTGGTATATTTTTGGAAAAGCTGGTACTGGTTGTTTCTTTCTTTGTGTAGTGGTTCTTTCAGAAGTTCTTGTAAAGCAGGCCTGGTGGTGATGAAATCTCTGAGTACTTGCTTGTTCACAAAAGATTTTATTTTTCCTTCGCTTGTGAAGCTTAGTTTGGCTGGATAGGAAATTCTGGGTTGAAAGTTCTTTTCTTTAAGGATGTTGAATATTGGCCCCCACTCTCTTCTGGCTTGTAGGGTTTCTGCTGAGAGATCTGCTGTGAGTCTGATAGGCTTCCCTTTGTGGGTAACCTGACCTTTCTCTCTGGCTGCCCTTAGTATTTTCTCCTTCATTTTAAGCGTGGTGAATCTGACGATTATATGCCTTGAGGTTGGTCTTCTTGAGGAATATCTTTGTGGTGTTCTCTTTATTACCTGGAGTTGAATATTGGCCTGCCTTGCTAGGTTGGGAAAGTTTTCCTGAATAATATCCTGAAGAGTATTTTCCAGCTTGGATTGATTCTCTTCGTCACATTCAGGTACACCTATCAAACGTAGATTAGGTCTTTTCACATAGTCCCATATTTCCTGGAGACTTTGATCATTCCTTTTTATCCTTTTTTCTCTAATCTTGTCTTCTCGTTTTATTTCATTAAATCGGTCTTTGACCTCTGATATCTTTTCTTCTGTTTGATCAATTTGGCTGTTAAAACTCGTGCATACTTCACGAAGTTCTCGTGTTGTATTTTTCAGCTCCATCAATTCACTGATGTTCCTCTCTAAATTGTCTATTGTCATTAGAATTTCGTCAAACCTTTTTTCAAAGTTTTTGTTTCTTTGCATTGGGTTAGAACAAGTTCTTTTAACTCACAGAAGTTTCTTATCAACCACGTTTTGTAGCCTACTTCTGTTAATGGAACACACTTGTTCTGCATCAGGCCTTGTTCCGAGGAACTGTGATCCTCTGCAGAGGGAGAGGCATTCTGATTTTTGGTATTCTCAGCCTTTTTAGGCTGGTTTCTTTCCTTCATTATAAATTTATCCATCTGTGGTCTTTATAATTACCGACTTTCTAATTAGGTTTCTGAGTGGACGTCAAACTTGTTGATTCCCAGTGCTGGAATCTGAACAACCCACTGTGCCGGCCAAAACAGCTACATTAAGATTCGTGGTGCTTTTCTGCCCAGGAATCTCCGGCCTGGCTTCCTTCTTGAATCCGTCCTTCAATCAGCTGAATAGGCGACTCTGCCTTCCCCAAGCTCCAAACGTCGGCCAAAAGGAAACCCGGTCTCGTTTACTCTGCACCAAGAACCGCTGCGCCAGCCACCAGAGTCGCGCTGGCGACCCGTGGGCCTCCTCCACTGGGAATCTCCTGGTCCATGAGCAACAAAAATTCGTCTGAAAATGTGGTGTCCTCTCGTTCTCTGCGCTTTCACTGGGAGCTACAATCCCGAGCTGCTAGTGATCAGCCATCTTGGATCTCTCTCCAAAGTCTCTAGCTTGCAATACCACAAGGTTCTGTTTCTCAGGATACTGTACATTTTCTCACAGTAAACAAAGTAGAGTACTGTTCTTCCCATTTTCAGATTTCATAGATTTGAGACTTGCTTTGGACTGAATGTTTGTGCTCCCTGGGAATTCAGATGTTGACCTTCTAACCCATAACATGAAACATTAGGAAATAGGGCCTTTGGGAGGTAGTTAACTAGTGTTGGTGGCTTCCACATGAATGAAATTGGTACTCTCATAAAAGAGACCCAGGAGATCACGCTTTGAATGGTAGGGATGTAGTAGAAATTATTATGATTACAATTATTTTGGCCTTTAAGAATATCATCACATATATTTATTTCCAAGGGAGTTTGAGTTGGCATATAGGGTTTCTTGTCAGTAATATTTTTGTTATGGCTGTTAGAACTCCCTTGTAATGTCCTGATGCTTACCTGACTAGAAAAACATCAACTCCATTCCTCTGTGACTTGCAGGATCCACAGCTAATCTCAATGACCTGTGTGACTTCCTGCTCAGTTTTTACTGGGGTGTTGAAATTATTACTCTATCTTTTCTCAATCTAGTGGTCCTCCAGTTCCTCCTTTTGTGGGCTAAAGGGTACCTGGAAAGCATGGTAAATTTTTGGTATTGTTACTTCTTATATTGATAGTTTGTTTGAATTCCATGAAAAATGAACCTTCTCTTAAATTCACCTTGGGAGTAATTGGTCTTTTTAAAACTAGGAGAACTAGCCACTCTCTGTCGTCCATGGGAAGGTGAATGGACGTGCGGATGTTGTGCGGAAGTTGTGCAGCATATGTATCCTACTTTCTCAATTTTGAGACCTTCAGATTTCAAGTCCCTTTTAGAAATTCTTATTTAACTAGTTGCATTGTCATGAATCTGGCCCAAGGTACATTAGCATTCATGTGTCTCAGCTTTAATTTCTATAACCTGTGCTTAGGAATTTATCCTAGAATTTCCACTGGAGTTATTGTTTTCCATTTACATTTTTATCTTCCTACTAGGAATAGCTGGAGATACTTCGGAATCCATTCTGTAGTACTGGGTTCCTAGGTCAGAGCATGAGCCAAACTGATAGCTTATGTATAAAGCAACTCAACCCTTTTTAAAACTTTTGGAAAATATCTTTGCTACTGTCTCTCAATATTGCAAGTCAAAGGGAGAGCTAACTGTATGGCATTGATACATTTTCTTTTTGTCTTGCTCTAGATTTTATCATTGCTCTTTTTTGTCGGTTGACCATAAACTTAAGGATTCCTGGCATTGATCTTATTCTGTATTTGTCTTCTCCAGAGCTCATTTTTAACTGTGATTCCCTGTTCTTCTCTTTCTGCCAATCTGTTTCCATCTCATTCTTTTAGCTGTACATTTGTTTATGTGTAATTTATTTGTTTACTGTGTAATAATACAAATATGCAATATTAAGGTGGAAGAATGGTGTAATAAACCTGTCTCATAACCCAGAATAATTAACTATCAGTAATTTGGAGCTCTAGCTTTTTCCACCCTTACTATGTGTTTGTTGGATTTTTGCAGCTGAAATATTTTAGAGCAAATCCCCTTCATCCTGCCATTGATTCTTTCAATCAGTTGATATCATTGAAAAAAATGACTGTTTTATTACATAGCAGCAATACTATCATCACCCATAACAAAATTAAACATATTTTAGTGGTATCTGTTTCAATTTATTTCCAAATGGTTGGAAAACATACTTTCGTATGTTCATTTGTTTGTGCTAGCATTTAAATTTTTAATTCTTTTGTGATATTAATTTGGAATTCTACTCATAATATTCCTATGAGTAGGAATTAAATGTTACTCTGGTGGTTTGATTCGATTTTGGTTAAAATATTTTGATTAGAAACCTTTTAAGGGTGGTGCTATGAACTTCATATTTTGTCACATCACAGATAATTGTCTCATTCTTAGTGATATTAAGCCCAATTATTGGATGTATAAACTTTTCTATAAGCACTTTGTAAAACAGTTGCACATTAAGAAGATTTGTTTAAATTAGTTTTTTTGTTAGAGCTTTCAAAATTACTATTTTCTAATTCTTTCCACAATTAGTAACTGGGCTTCCGTAGAGAAAATTTTTTCTTATCAAACAGAGCTTATTTTGTTATCCTAAAATACAGTTATTTCAGAAAAGACAAGATAAACTTTTAATTATTTTTCTTTGATTTTCAATTTTAAGATTACAGTATTTGGTGACCTACTTAACTGTTCAGGAGGAATTGGATTTTTAATATATTCACCTTATTGAATAGATATTAGTCATTCTCTTCAGTGCCCAAACTACCCTATCTTTGGCTAACAGCAACCCCTTTCATCTAGCTGTGATATGTTACTTGCTTTGTGGCATGAGATATTCCAGGTTAATTTCATAAATCGTGACAAAGACCCAGGGTTTGTCAGTTGGCTCTTTTAAGTTGGGAAATATACCTGGAGACCATAACTGAGGCATTAGTTAATTCTTGTTGCTACTGAGCTATAATTGCATCTTGATGTTTACATAGGCAGATCTAAACATTTATTTTTGGAAACAATCCTACAACATTTAAAATTTAGAGTTTGCCGAAATTATTTTTTATATTATATTTTTATTTGTTTATTTTTGGGGGACATAGTCTCACTCTGTCCCCAGGCTGGAGGCGTGATCTCCACTTACTGCAACCTCTGTGCCTTGGGCTCAAGCAATTCTCCTGCCTCAGCCTCCTGAGTAGCTGGGATTACAGGTGCATGCCACCACACCCAACTAATTTTTGTATTTTTAGTAGAGACAGGGTTTCACCATGTTGGCCAGGATGATCTCGATCTCTTGACCTTGTGATCCACCCACTTTGGCCTCCCAAAGTGCATAGCAAAATTGATTGAGATGTACAGAGAGTTCCCATCTCCCTTCAGCTTTTATTTTTATTATCTTGACAGTGTCTTTTGTAGGACATGCGTTTTTAATTTTAGTAAAGTCTAGCTTATTAATTTTTCATTTCATCGAAAATGCCTTTGATGTTGTACCTAGATATTCTACTATAGTATTTTCCAGAAATTTAAAGATTTTGATCATCTTTGGATATTGCAAGATCAGTTGACTATGTATTTCTAGACTGTATATTCTGCTTCCATTAATCTCTATTCATCTATTATTTCACCAATACCATATTGTCTTGATTATCATAGCGTTGTATGAAATCTTGAAGTTATAGAGTGTCAGTCCTACCACTTCATTCTCCTTCAATATCACATTGGCTACCCTGGGTGTTTTGTCTCTCTATGTAAACTTTAGAATAAATTTGTCAATACACAAAAAAATTGAGATTTTGAATAGGATTGTAATGAATAGTATGTTAAATTCTCCATTATAGCAATTAGATTTTTTTTTTTTTTTTGAGACAAGGTCACATTCTTAGCACAATAATAGCTCACTGCAACTTTGAACTCCTGGGCTCAAGTGATACACACTTTTCAGCCTCCCAAGTATCTGGGACTATAGGCACGAGCCATCAGGCCTGCCTAGTTTTTTTTTTCGTTTTTGTTAAGATAGCATCTCATATGTTGACCAGGCTGGTTTTGAACTCCTAGCCTCAATTAATCCTCCTGTCTTGACCTGCCAAAATTACAAATGTGAACCACTGTACCCTGTCTTTGGAAAATTTTCACCTAAGCAGTTGCAATGACCTGTTTTCTATAATCTTGCCCATGATGTCTAATAAAAAACTTAAATATTTGTGAACTTCTGTATTTTAAATATGTTACTTAACCAACGTTTTGAATATTTATGCATCATTTGTGTGACTACATTTAATAAATTTTTCTGTTTTTCTTACTGTAAACTTATCTAATTATATAAATTTTTCTGATTTTGAAAATAATTTTATTGGTCTTATTTTCATGTTTAAGATTTCTTTATATGGTATAGATATTAGATTTTATTTGCAATATTAGTTGCAAATATGTTGCCAGGTTTGTTTTTATTGATTAGAGGGTCTTTTTCTTTTTAACTTGCAAAGATTTTCTTTTTTTCTTTTGTTGACAGATAAAAGTGCATAGATTTGTTGTATACAACATAATGTCTTACAGTATGTATACATTGTGGAAAGACTTAATCTGGCTAATTAACATACGCATTACCTTACATAGTTAGCATTTTGTGTTAAGAACACATTATATCCACTCTTCTTGAAATTTTCAAGGATGTAGTGTATTGTTAACTGTAGACTGTAGTCACCATGTTGTACAATAAATCTCTTGACTTTATTTCTGTTGCCTAACGGAAAGTTTGTAACTTCATCAACATCTCCCTAAACCTCTGTCCCTGCTAAACAACCTGCTTTTTGGTAATGACTGTTCTACTCTCTACTCGAATGAGATCAACTTTTTAAAATTCCACCTATTGGTGAGATCTTCCAGTATTTGTCTTTCTGTGACTGGCTTATTTCATTTAACATAATGTTCTCCAAGTTTATCTATGCAGTCCTAAGTGTATTCCTAATAGTATTCCATTTTGTATGTACATGCATCACGTTTTATTTCCCTATTTGCCTATTGATGCACACAGTTTGCTTCCCTATCTTGGCTATTGTGAATAATGGGGCAAAAAACATGGAATACAAATATCTCTTTCATGTACTGATTTTATTTCCTTTGGATATGTACCCAGTAGTTGGATTGCCAGTTCATATGGTAGTTGTATTTTTAATTTTTTATGAACTTCCCCCGTTTTTCATAATTGCTAAGCTAATTTACATTTCCAGCCAAACTATGCAAGAGTTTTTTGTTCTCCACAACCTCACCAACAGGCGTCTTTTGTTCTTTTGATAATAGCCCTTCTAACAGGTACAAAGTGATATCATGTTGCAGTTTTAATTTGTATTTCCCTGAGAACTACTGATGTTAAAACATTTTTTCATGAATCTGATGGTCATCTATATGTCTTTGTTGAGAATTATCTATTTTGTTCCTTTGTTCATTTATATATTGAATTATTTATTTTCTTGCTTTTGAGTTGCCTGAGTTCCTTTAATTTTTTTTTTTTTTTTTTTT
>NW_016107344.1:842678-871061 GCF_001604975.1 Cebus imitator
ACCTGTGCATACTTCGTGGAGTTCTCGTATTGTATTCTTCAGTTCCATTAATTCACTTATATTCCTCTCTAGATCGTATATTCTCATTAGTATTTCGTCAAACCTTTTTTCAAGATTCTTAGTTTCTTTACATTGGGCTAGAACATGTTCTTTTAACTCACAGAAGTTTCTTATTACCCACATTTGAAGCCTAAATCTGTTAATGGAACACACTCATTCTCCATCAGGCCATGTTCCCTTGTTGATGAGGAATTGTGATCCCCTGTAGAGGGAGAGGCATTCTGATTTTGGGTATTCTCAGCCTTTTTAAGCTGGTTTCTTCCCATCATTGTAAATTTATCCACCTGTCATCTTTGTAATTACCAACTTTCAAATTAGGTCTCTGAGTGGACGTCCAGCTTGTTGATTCCCAGGGCTGGAATCTGAGCAACCCACTGCGCCGGCTAAAACAGTGGCATTAAGATTCATGGTGCTCTTCTGCCCAGGAATCTCCTGTCTGGCTTCCTTCTTGAGTCCTTTTCAATCAGCTGAATAGGTGACTCTGCCTTCCCGGAACTCCAAACATCGACCAAAAGGGGACCCAGTCCCATTTACTCTGCACCAAGAACCATCGCACCAGCCGGCAAAACCGCCTCGCTGGCCACAAGAGTCGCTCTGGTGACCCGTGGGGCTCCTCCGCTGGGAATCTCCTGGTCCATGAGCAACAAAAATTTGTCTGAAAGTATGGCATCCTCTCGTTCTCTGCACTTTCACTGGGAGCTACAACCCTGAGCTGCCAGTAGTCAGCCATCTTGGATCTCTCTCCTAATATTTTAAATATTATTATCATTATATGAGACAGGGTTTTGTTCTGTCACCTGGGCTTGTGTGCAGTGGTGCAATCATAGCCCACTGCAGCCTTGACTTCCTGGGGTCAAGCATTTCTCCCACCTAAACCTCCTGAGTAGCTGGGATCACAGGCCAGTGCAACCATACCTGGCTTTTATTTTTTTTTGTAGAAAATGTGCTTTTCTATGTGACCCAGGCTGGTCTCAAACTCCTAGACTCAAGTGATTCTCCCTGCTGGATCTCCCAAAGTGCTAGGATTACAGGCATGAGCCACCAAAGCCTGCTAATATTAACCTCTTATCATATGTACAGTTTGCAAATACTTTCTCCATTTTGTAGACTGTTCATGCATTCTGTTGAATAGTTCCTGTGCTGTGCAGAAGCTATTTAGTATATTTAGACAAATAATCCCATTTGTCTATTTTTACTTTCATTGCCCATGCTTTGAGGATTGCATCAAAAATGTCTTCCCAGACCAAGATCACCGAGATTCCCCCCATGTTTTCTTCTAGTAATTTTGTAGTTTCAGATCTTACATGTCATTCTTTCAGAAATTTTGAGTTAATAATTCTTTTAGCCATTTTGAGTAAGATAAGAGCCTAATATTATTTTTCTGCATGTTGACATCCAGTTTCCCCATCACCATTTATTAAAGAGACTGTCCTTTCCCCAATGGGCATATTTGAGGCCTTTGTCAAAAATGAGTTTTCTGCAAGTTCATGGTTTTATTTCTGGATTCTCAACTCTATTCCATTGGGATATGTGTCTTTTTTTTATGCCAGTACCATACTATTTGGGTTACCAAAACCCTGTAGTGCATTTTGATGTCAGACAGGGTAGTGCCTCCAGCTTTGTTCTTTTTGCTTAACATTGCTTTAGCCATTCAGGGTTTTTTGTGGTTCCACACATGTTTTATGATAGTTTATCTGATTCTGTGAAGAATGTTATTGTTATTTTGATAAGGATTGTGTTGAATCTGTAGATCACTTTGGATAGCACAGAAATTTTAACAATATTTATTCTTCCAATTAATGAACACAGAATAAGTTGCAATTTATTGTGTCTTTTTTTTACATTTCAATCTTTTTTGGGGAATAGGTAGTGCTTGGTTACGTGGATAAGTTCTTTCCCTTCCCACAAATGTCTTTTTCATATAATGACTTATTTTCTTCTGGGTAGATAACCAGTAGTGGAATTGCTGCATCAACTGGTAGGTCTACTTTTAGTTCTTTTTGGAATCTCCATACTATTTTCCATAATAGTTGTACTAGTATACATTCCTACCAGCAGTGTAAAAGTGTTCCTTTTTCACCACATCCATGACAACATCTGTTATTTGATTATTTTTTAATTATGACCACTCTTGCAGGAGTAAGGTGGTATCACATTGTGGTTTTTATTTGCATTTCCCTGATTATTAGTGACGTTGAGCATTTTTTCAGATGTTTCTTAGTAATCTGCATATTTTCTTTGGAGAATTGTCTGTTCATGTCCTCAGACTACTTTTTGATTGGGATTATTTGTGTTTTTTTTCTTGATGATTTGTTTGAGTTCCTTGTAGATTCTTGATAGTAGGTCTTTGTTGGCTGCATAGTTTGCAAAAATGTTCTCCTACTCTGCGGGTTGTCTATTTACTCTGCTGATTATCTTTTGCTGTGCAGAAGCTTTTTAGTTTAATTAAGTCCCATCTTTGTTTATGTTGCATTTGCTTTTGCATTCTTGGTCATGAACTCTTTGTGTCTTTAACTTTTCCTCAATGTTTTACAGTTTTCAGTGTATAGAACTTTCCACCTCCTTGATTAAATATATGCCTAAACGTTTTATTTTTAGTAGCTTTTGTAAATGGCATCGATTTTTCTTTTTCAGGTAGTTTGCTGCAGTATATTGAAATGCTACTGATTTTTTTAATGATAATTTGTATCCTGAAAATTAACTGAATTTGTTTATTTATTCTACCAGCTTTTTAGTGAAGACTTTGATGGTTTTCCATATACAAGACCATGTTGTCTGCCAACAAATTCAATTTGACTTCTTTATTTATAAGTTGCTTGTTTTTTTTTGTTTCCTTTGCCTAATTGCTCTATGATATGAGTATTATATTAAATAAAAATGGCAAAAGTGAGCATGAATGTCTCTTTCCTGATCTTAGAGGAAAAGCTTTAACTTTCTCCCTCCTTGAGTATGATGTTACATTTCATTTTTCCATGTATGATTTTTATTGTGTTGAAGTATGTTTTTTTGTACCTAATTTGTTGAAGAGTTTTCTCATGCAAGGATATTAAATTTTGTCAAATTCTTTCTTTGCATCTATTGAAATAATAATATGTCCTTCATTCTGTTAAATGTATTTACATTTATTTACTTACACATGTTGAACAATGCTTATGTCTCTGCAAAAAATCCTACTGGATTGTGGCAAATGATTTTTTTAATGTGCTGTTGAAATTTGCTTTGCTAGTATTTTGTTTAGGATTTTTGCATTTATGTTCATCAGGGATATTTCTTATTTCCTAAATTGTGTCTTTAAATGGCATTGGTATCAGGAAAATGTTGGCCTCATAAAATGAGTTCAGAAGGGCTTCTTTGATTTTTTGCAACAGTTTGAGAAGACTTGATATTAGTCCCTTTTTAAAATGTTTGCTAGTATTCAGCCAAGCACGGCAGCTTGCGCCTGTTATCCCAGCACTTTGGGAGGCCAAGGCAGGCAGATCACTTGAGGTCTGGAGTTCAAGTTCAGTCTGGCCAACATGGGAAAATCCCATCTCTACTACAAATACAAAAATTAGCCAGGTGTGGGGGATGCATGACTGTAATTCCACCTACTTGTGAGGCTGAGGCCTGAGAATCGCTTGAACCTGGGAGGTAGAAGTTGCAGCGAGCGGAGATCCTGCCACTACACTCCAACCTGGGTGACAGAGCAAGACTTCATCTAAAAAAAATACATATATAAAACATACACACACACACACACACACACACACACACACACACACACACACACACACATGTTTTGGTAGAATTTAGCAATATAGCTATCCGGTGCGAGACTTTTCTTTTTTAAATTATTTATTTATTCTTCTTACCTGATACTGGTCTGTTCAGATATTTTATTTCATCTTAAATCAGTTTTGGTAGAAGGTATATTTCTAGAAATTTATCCACATCTATATTATCCAATTTGGGGACATAAGCTTACAATAGTTTCTTCGGAACCCTTTTATTACTGTGCTATCAGTTGTAATATCTCCTTTTTCATTTTATTTATTATAGTCTGCTTTTTTTTCTTAGTCTTACTAGAGATTTGTCAATTGCGTTTTTTTCTATGATTTTTCTAGTCTCTAATTCATTCATTTCTACCTTGATCTTTATTATTTCCTTCCTTCTACTGACTTTGGGTTTTGTTTTTTATTGTTTTTCTAGTTTCTGTAAGCACACAATAAGGTTGTTTATATGAGATCTTTAATTATTTAATGTAGGCTGTTATTGCCCGCAGATGCTTTCTTAGACTGCTTTTGCTATATCACAAGCTTTTGGTATATTGTATTTTCATTTTTGTTTGAGAAATATTTTAATTTCTTCGTTGATCCATTGGTTTTTCAAAAGCATGTTATTTAATTTCCATGTATTATAAATCATCTGAAATTTCTCCTGTTAATAATTTCTTATTTTATTCCATTGTGGTCAGAAGGTATACTTGATATAATTTCAAACTTCTTCTTTTGTTATTATACTTTAAGTTCTGGGGTACACGTCCAGAACTTGCAGGTTTCTTACACAGGTATACATGTACCATGGTGGTTTGTTGCATCCATCACCCTGTCATCTGCATTAGGTATTTCTCCTAATGCTATCCGTCCCCTAGCCCACCAACCCCCAACAGTCCCCTGTGTGTGATGTTCCCCTCCCTGTGTCCATAAGTTCTCATTGTTCAATGCTCACTTATGAGTGAGAACATGTAGTGTTTGGTCTTCTGTTCTTGTGTCAGTTTGCTGAGAATGATGGTTTCCAGCTTTATCCATGTCCCTGCAAAGGACAGGAACTTATCCTTTTTTATGGCTACATAGTATTCCATGGTGTATATGTGCCACATTTTCTCGATCCAGTCTATTATTGATGGGCATGTGGGTTTTTTCCAAGTCTTTGCTATTGTGAAAAATGCTGTAATAAACATACACGTGCTTGTGTCTTTATAATAGAATGATTTATAATGCTTTGGGTATATACCTAGTAATGGGATTGCTGGGTCAAATGGTATTTCTATTTCTAGATTCTTGAGGAATCACCACACTGTCTTCCACAAGGGTTGAATTAATTTATTCTCCCACCAACAGTGTAAAAGTGTTCCTATTTCTCCACATCCTCTCTAGCATCTGTTGTCTCCTGATTTTTTAATGATTGCCATTCTAACTGGCATGAGGTGGTATCTCAATGTGGTTTTGATTTGCATTTCTCTAATGCCCAGTGATGATGAGCTTTTTTTCAGATGTTTGTTGGCTGCATAAATGTCTTCTTTTGAGAAGTGTCTATTCATATCCTTTGCCCACTTTTTCTTGAGGTTGTTTTTTTCTTGTAAATTTGTTTAAGCTTTTTGTAGATTATGGATATTAGCCCTTTTTCAGATGTGTAGATTGCAAAGATTGTTTCCCATTCTTTAGTTGCCAGTTTACTTTACTGATAGTTTCTTTTGCTGTGCAGAAGCTCTTAAGTTTAATTAGATCCCGTTTGTCTATTTTGGCCTTTGTTGCCATTGCTTTTGGCGTTTTAGACGTGAAGTCCTTGCACATGCCTATGTCCTGAATGGTTTTGCCTAGGCTTTCTTCTAGGGTTTTTATGATGTTAGGTCATATGTTTAAGTCTTTAATCCATCTGGAGCTTATTTTAGTGTAAGGTGTCAGGAAGGGGTCCAGTTTCTGTTTTCTGCATGTGGCTAGACAGTTTTGCCAACACCATTTATTAAACAGGGAATCCTTTCCCCATTCCTTGTTCTTGTCAGGTTTGTCAAAGATCAGATGGTTGTAGATGTGTGGTATTGCCTCCGAAGCCTCTGTTCTGTTCCATTGGTCTATATCTCTGCTTTGGTACCAGTAACATGCTGTTTCGATTACTGTAGCCTTATAGTATAGTTTGAAGTCAGGTAGTGTGATGCCTGCAGCTTTGTTCTTTTTGCTTAGAATTTACTAGGCTATGTGGATTCTCTTTTTTTTTTTTTATTGACCCTAAGTTTAATTAAGATCTTTAGATTGGTATTTGTGAAAGACCACTTGTGAAAGTTTACTTTTATGCGTAGCAACGAAATGGTTCAGTTTTCCTTCATTTGTGAACATTATCTGCTAAGTTAGACTAAAAGTTTATCTTCACTTCTTTTACTTTTTAAAGGAAGGATGTTATTTTCTGTGCATCATTAATGTGTACATGTAATTGTATGTCCTCCTATTTATGTAAATTGTGTCATTGTCTTCAGTCATTTATTCAAGTATTTTTGGGTTTCCCCCCAAAATTCAATTTGATCATTGTCACAGAGCTTCATAACTTTATATCTAATGGTTATCTCTTTAAATGCCTTCATCTAGCTGCACCGGCTAAAATTTCTGATGTCACTTAAAATAGTAATTGCACAAAAAAGCATTTACTATAGTACTGCAGCTGTTGAAGACTTTCAACATCCTCTTCAGAAGTATTAGCACCATGTAAACTATTTTATTATTCCTTTTCTTTTTTATAAATTCTTCAGCCTTGTTTCCTAGCTTTTCCAACATGTTTCTACACAATTCCCTATCTTTCTTATATAAACTCTGTCTCTTAAAACTGTGATTTTTTTTCTTTTAGTATGCCTTGCATATTGTTATTGTTGTTATTTTTAAAGCTAGACATACAGTACTGGTGTAAATACACTGAGGTACATAGGATTTTACTGTGTGATTTTGTTTATCTGGCTAGAGGTCAGGCTGTGTCTATTGTTTTCTCTAGTTATAATTTAAGAGGCTAAAATTTCTTTTGGTGCTTTTGATCTTGTCTCTTTTGGCTTTGGATGTTTCTAATGAATTCCTAAATAAGGCCAGAGATTCACAGTTCTTTCTGTAGTGTTATTCTGTTACGATACAGGAGCTGGTAATGTGTGAGGGGAGGAGGAAGTATTCTGTAATCCTGTGATTTGTTCTCAGTCTTTTAGGGAGCTAGTGCCTTGGGCTTTAACTTTCACAAATGTTTCTCAGTATTTCTGTTTGTCTTTCACCTTAGGTAAGTTAGCAAAGCCAGAAGAGATGGGTCGGGTATTACCCTTAGACCAGATCACTTGGGGTCTAGTGAAATAGTTTTTCTTGAGAGCAAGCCTTGTTCAGAAGAATAGAATATCCTGGGTGTATTTCAGAATAGCTACCTTTTCAATCCTCCTGCTGGAAGCAAAAGGGATTTTTCTCCACACTGTGAGATTCTGGTATAGCTACTGAAGGTAAAACTCACAATGTTGTGGAGACAACTTTAAGACTGAGATTATCCTGGAGATTTTTTACTGTCAATCTTGGTCACTCGGTGCCACCAGCAATTCATCAATTCAGTTTAGATATTTTTACCCCGGTATTGGTTTTTATGGAGTTTTTTGCCCTAGCAGGTTTTTTTTTTTTTTAATCTCCCTGTTTTTCTCTTCAATTTCAAGTGCTCAATTTGCCTATGACCTCAATTCTCTGACGAATTTACAAAGAGTTGTTGATTTTCAGTTTGTTTAGTATTTTTCTTTATTTTTCTTTTTTTATTCAGATGGGGCTTCACTCTGTCACCCAGGCTGGAGTGCAGTGGCACCATGATGGCTCACTTGACCTCCCAGGGTGAGGCAATCCTCCCACCTCAGCCTTCTAGGTAAGTCTAGCTCCAGATACATGCCATCACAGCTGGCTAATTTTTTGTATTTTGTGCAGAGACAGCATTTGGTCACATACCCAAGTTCATCTTGAACTCTTGGCTCAATCTATCTACCAGCCTTGGCTTCCCAAAGTTGGGATTATAGGTGCGAGCCACCATGCCAGGCCCAGTATTTTTCTAATGTAAAAGAGAGGAACAACTTTTAAGTTCCTTATATGCCATACCAGAAAGTGGAAGTGCCCCTGTAATTCTATATGTGTAATTCCATCTATCTGAAATATCTAGAGTGATCTCTTTTCCATGCAGTAACTAAACTACACATTACAAAAATTAATAGAGGATAATCATATTACCTAAAATTATGGAAATAATTTAATATAAACTACAAATATTTAAAAGTGATTCTTAGAGAGAAGGGGTTTTAAGAGGCAGGACATTTAATAGCTTTCCAGTGTATTTTATTTTATTTGTATTGTGTTCAATGTTATGCTTCACAATTCTAAAGAAAATCATTCAATAACTAATACAATACAGGGAGAAGAGAGGACAATAAATTAGAGGGAGGATAAAAACAAGAAAGGAGAGAGAATGTAAGGGGTAAAAATGAATAGAAACTATCGGTGCTGGTAATTAAGAGGTCGATGGTACTTTTCATTAGTAAAAAATTCAAAATCAAGTTACGGGACCATTTTAGTACAGTACGATGTCAAGAAATAAAAGAGGGATAATCATATATGCTGTATATTTAAACCACACATTCATTTCATTTGAAAAGCCAGAGGGATATAATACAATATATAAATGCTTACTAGATCAAAAGAAAGTTTTGGTAGCGATGTTGTTTAGAATAAATCATCGTTTTGTTTAAAATGGAATCAAAGGCTGAGCGTTAGAAGAGTGATTGATAGCAGGAGGGACAGATTAGACATTTGATAATGCATTCTCCTGTAGGATATGAAGAAGGTTGGATTTGAAAGCATCAGTATTTTAAAAAATGATGTTATTAAACTGTTTTCCCTTCTGGGAAAAGTTTAGGTGTCTATTATAAAGGACACCTTTTCCTTTGGGCAAAATTACTACAGCAAAGAGATAGGATTGTGAACTAGGCATCTGAAAGTATGGGGGTTGGTGCCTGCTCCATTTTTATACATATAACCTTGGAAAGTCCTTTAATGTTCTCCGTGTTACTTACCTCATCAGTAATATAAATATAATAGGGATTTGGGGAAGCTTAGTGAGATAATGTCTCTAAGGTGGATTTAGAAATAAATTAGAGAAATTAGTTTCTTGTGTGTACAGCCACTGGCAAGAGTGATAAAGTGAACATTTGCAGCAGGTGCTGTGTCAGAGGACCTTTCAACCAGGAAAACACATTCACACCTTTGAACTTGTGAATAAGCCGACATGAAACATTAGTTTATGGCATTTAAATGAAGTCTAAATTTGCTATTTAGACATTGTTAGCAAACTCATAATTCTTACATGAAAATAGTACTCTGGGATTAATTTATATTTATTAATACAAATCTCAAGTTCTACCCTGTAAACCAGGCCAAATAATGAGAACATTTGCAGTTTCTACAGTTATCAAACTGAAATCTCATTTAACTTCAAAATAAGCAGTCAAAAGGGAGTTTTTAGGCATCACGTTTTAAAGCAGAAATTTTATTAAAAGGAACATTTTAACATGGTTTTACCACTCAAAAATTTTTGTGTCAAGAATAAATTTCTGAAAACTTTGTTTTGTAATCATGTTCTATTTGAAATGTCCCTTGCTTAGAACTATATTTTTTCAAGGCGATTTTATTTTGTTTTAATCAGAATACTCCCTCCTGTGATAATCAACATTCAAGACTGATTTGTTTGTGCTTCCATTTCTCTCAGCTTCCTGTTCTGTCATTGCCCCACCCCTTCCTACTCTCTGCACAAAGCAAAAAAGCATCTCCTATCTAGAAAGGAGAATCAGAATAGAAAAAAGTTAGCAACTGTAATTTTTGACAAATAGTGAAGTAAAATAGGCTAAAACCACCTAATGGCAGTGTATTAGTAGAAAAGACAACACTGTTTTTAGTAAACTATCATTTTCTCTCTGTGCTCCAAGGAAGACTACTTATCTCTAGTACTTTGGGTCCATATGGGGACATGGGCTTGCTCCTGAACAATGGAAATTAAGTAACAATGTTGCAATCACTTCCAGACCAGGCAAATAAAACATGCTCAATGTATGATTCTTCTCTTTTTTCCTCTTCCATAGCAACACTGATGGCCTTCTGTTGAGAATATTGAGTCCAGGATAGAGAGACTTGGGTCTATGAGAAATTAAGTACAGTAGAATAATTTAACATGGCCCTTCTTAACTCACTAATTTGGACTCTGATGTTAGAGTGAATTTTCATTATATTCAACTACAAAGATTTCACATACTGGTTGCTGTAGGGTAGCCTAGTTACAAAAAGGTTTTTGAAGATATCATTTTGCAAAGGATGCAGCTTACCTAGCCTTCTGACTGTAAACCCCATAGATAAATATATTTTTTCAAACATTTTTCAGAAGTCACTTATAGAAAATCATTTAATTTCTTTAAATACAATATTTTATAAATGATAATACAGTTAAGTGTTTTACTAAGTTACTGAAAACTTAGGATCATATATATAGTGTAACAAGGTATCTATTTATATAATTATCAATTATACCACATTAATAATTTGTTGCAATGGAGTCGTATTACTTGTTGAACCACATGAGCATTATCTCTAAAACTATAAGGAATTTGAATGGTATATTTAAACCAAAATATTTGTATTTCTTTACATGTGTAACTTTTAATTGAATGCTGAGACAACCATATTGCATTATGAAAAATTCTTATTTTAACATTTTAGGAAAGTTTGTATTCCTTTAGGAAGTAAATAATGTCTCTCCTGAGTTATTTATTTATTGTTTTGTAAAACTCAATATACTGGGGAACTATTAAGTAGTAAACCAAAATATTTGCAAGGGTAACCTAAGGCTGACAAGAGAGAAAATGTTGGTTCTCTCTTAACCTTTCCCTCTTCCTCCTTTCCTTCTGTTACTCTCTCCCTTTCTTGTTCTAGCTCTCTATCTTCTGTCTCTCTTTCTCTCTCACTGCCAATCATCTGTGCCATGAAATTTTAGAAACTGAAAAATATTTGAAGGTAAGAAAGATGACCTCTGTAATACAGTTGTCAAGTGAGAATAAAGGAGAAATTCATCTATGTGGGCCAAATAAACTCTTAAATTTAAATGTGCAATTTCTCATATTCTTGACACCCCAAGGGCATTTGGTCCCTAGTCTATTTTCTCTTTTTGATTACAGCTGAGGTTCTCAAATGCATACCACAGGAAACGAACTCTTTAAGAAGAGTGATTATTACTATGTAAAGACGTCTCCAAAGCTGTTTATGCAAATCACCCAATAAATAGATACTTAAACATCAGAGATATGAGTAGACACAAGGGTAAAATAATATAAAAATCCCATATGTTAGGTGAGTTTCAAATATTTTAGTTTATCTTAATAATATTATTGAGAAGACACTTTTTCTTTTGAATCTGTACATGAGAGAGAAAGTAAAGGAGGCAAAGTGCTCCTTGAGTCCATGATGTTTGCAGCATTAGGAATGAGCCAGATTCACAAGCCATAAGTAATTTATAGAGACAAGAGTCAGGGCAATCAAGTCTCAGGTCCAGCTACCAGATTATTTGCTACCTTGGAAAAGTAGTGCTTTTATGTTTGGCATTGTAAAATAATAATAATTTGCCTTTTGGCGGCAGTGATTAATAGCGGGATTGAGTTTCTTGGTCAGCTTTATAAGTAGCATGTTTTGGAGAATGGAAAAAAATTAATGGAACCAATTCAGTGTAGCCTATGATCAAGACTAAAATGTGTAAAGTATGGCTTATGCAGGAATTTTTGCCATAGAAGTGAAAACTCAGCCAGCAAAATATTTGAAAATAGACAAACAAACAAAATTGATTATGGAACAACAAACAAAAAGGGATTTTGGAAGCTTAGAAACAGACATAGTAAGGTCGCGAAATGAAGCAGGAGAATTAAACATAGAGGCTTCATGGCAGTTCAGCCTCTAGAAAGATTTCCTGGAAACCCAGCAGAAACATTAAATACTACTATGAACATCGGGAAAGTGAATAAAGGAAATGAAAAATATAATGGAGGAATTCACTTCGTGTAGCAAATTCAGTACCTTAAATAGAAAGAAAAAGAGGTCTCCATAAAGTTAAGTCCCTTAGACAGCACATATATAAGTAAAGCATTTGTAGAAATCCTAATCTGGTAGAAGATTGACAGAGAGGAAAAAGTGCTTTCTCTTGTCTTACAGAAGAAAGGGGAATGACATTGGGTATGTGCTGGCTTTACATCAGTCTACTTATAGTTATGACACCAAGTTTAAGAAGGAGTGGATAAAGAGTGACAGGAAAAGATAGGCATATTAGGATTTGCAGAGTATCTTTAAATTTAAAAAGTTAAAGAATGTACATGTGACTTACAGTTTCAACAGGTTTACATACCACAGAAAGTTTTCATTCCCATGTAAAATTCAATTCTATTTATTCATTAGTGGGTTACAGTTGCAAATTATTATATTTTTGGTGCCTATACTCCAAATCATAATTAATCTATTTCATCAGAAGAAACTTTTGTTTTTTATTTTCTTTATTTCTGACTTGATTTACTTAAAGAAAAAATATCTCACTGGATTAGATCACAGTGACTTCGGATGTTTGCATCTATATCATCTTAGATATATCATGGCCGTATCTATGTAAACTTTCTGGTCCTTTAGGAATGAAACTGAGTTATTTCCAAGACTTAATATCTCACTCAAGATGAATTATAGAAGTCAAGATTTGACTTTCAGAACAATTGAAATGAAGTGAGATCTAAAAATGTGATACTGATGTATCAAATAGAATCTTTAGGAATAAGTCTTTTCTAATTGGATAGGGAAATGACTGTCATATATATAATCATGTTTATGGCTAAAGTTTTCATATCTTAAGTTTTCACTTTTAAACCATTATTTGGAAGGTATAACAACCATATAAAATAATCCTAATAATGTGTATTTATTCTTGGATAAAATATTTATCCTTGGATAAAATTTTGGATAAATATTTCATATTATGCTGTGATTATCATTTGATTCAGCCTTTATGTGAGTGAAAGCAGAGTCACCACAAAAGGGAACATCATTCCCATTTTCAATTATCTTGAGAAGAGGTTACTTTTCTGTGAGGAACAAAGACTTGGAAAGGACCCTGGAGGGTGGTAGAGGGAATTCCTTACCTCTACCTTTCCAAGAGAAAGAAAACTTACACCATGTGACCTGGACTTTAAGTTGAAACAGGGTTTTCTAACCTTGATATTATTCCCTTTTAGGATCAGATAATTCTTTGTTTTGGAGGCTTTCTTTTGCATTTAAGGATGATCAGCAACATCCTTGCTCATTATCTATTGAAGCAAGTAGTACCTCCTTCCCACCCTCTACCCCTCACCATTATGACAACAAAAAATGTCTCCAATAATTGCTGAACATCCTCAGGGGGACATTACCCCAGTTGAGAACCACACTAAGAATCTTAGCTTGGTCTGAGTTGATTCCTTGTGGGTAACAGGAGATTCTTAGCCAGGTGACCATCTAGGAGCCAGAGATAAGTGATCCTTCAAGTGTTTCATAACCTGAAGATGATTAAATTATATGGTATAACTACGATTTAATTAAATGTTACTCTCTTTTTATTTTTTACTATGATCTTACACTTTTTGTTAAAATGTCCCATATTTATCTGACATGTAATAAAAAACCAAAGTTATATAACATTAAACCTGAGCTGGGAGTTAAGGAAAGATTCTCTAAATCTAGATGATGATGGCAGTGGCATTTATCACGGGATTTTTAAGAGCATAAACATCTCAAGATACAGGGCCCAGTCAGTTCTCCTAAAAAAAATTCTATACAACCTCCGTTCTCAATCTTAGAAAAGCAGAGCTTGATTAATATATGTTATTAACATGATATTTATTTTCTACTAGTATTTAATAGAACTTGTTAAAATGTAATCTAGCATTTTGAATACCAGAGGCAAGAGTGTCTAGATCCCAGGAAACAGAATATCTGGCACTATTCTTATTTGTGTACTGAAGGAGAGTGAACATTAATTTTATCCTAATTTTCTATTAATTCCAAACCATTACGGCTAGGAAAAAAAAAAAAAAAAAAAACCTTTTTTTTTTTTTCTAGCAGTTAGTTAAGAGTGAAATTCTGTGAGTTGGTGGGTGAGTGTCAGGTAGGTGTTTATGAAGTAATTTACCATATAAAGAACATATATTTAGTAAAACATTTCAATATATACCTATTCAATGGAACATAGGACAATTAAATAGCATAAGGGTGACTTCAACACACAAAATTTAATGCACGCACAAAAAATTAGATATTGAGCTGAATGAGTTAAAGAAGATATAATTTTATGTAGTTTATGTGGTGTCCCTGAAAAGTGAGAAAAAATAAATAAATAAACAGCAAAAATTGATTCAAGGGTGTGAAATTGAAATTATTTTGGAAAGAAATTAATATCATTATTTAAGATGGTAAATTCACTACTACTCAGAATTATTCTTGATGTTATTAGCTGATTAACTGGAAAACGTTCTCTTAAAACTTTCCAAGGAACTGCTAAATGAAAACCAAAGGCCTACAAAGTTAACATTCTCGGATCAAACATCACACATTCTCACTCATAAGTGGGAGTTGAACAATGAGAACACATGGACACAAGCAGGGGAACAACACACACCACTGGGGCCTGTCAGGGGATGGAGGAGGAAAGGAGGGAGAGCATTAGGACAAATACCTAATGCATGTGGGGCTTAAACCTAGATGACGGGTTGATGGGAGTGGCAAACCACCATGGCACATGTATATATGTAACAAACCTGCACATCTTGCCCACGTATCCCAGAGAAAGTGAGAAAGAAAGATGGAGAGAGGGCAGAAAGAAAGAAAGAAGGAAAGAAAGAAAGAAGGAAAGAAAGAGAGAAAGAGAGAAAGAAAGAGAAAGAAAGAAAGAAAGAAAGAAGAAAGAAAGAAAGAAAGAGAAAGAAAGAAAGAAAGAAAAGAAAGAAAGAAAAAGAAAGAAAGAAAGAGAAAGAAAGAAAGAAAAGAAAGAAAAGAAAGGAAGAGAAAGACGAAAGAGGAAAAAGGAGGGTGGGAGGGAAGGAAGGATGGAAGATAGGGAGGGAGGGAGGGAGGATCTAAGCCACAAAATAACCCAAAATTATAATTATTTGTAGAAACAACAATTATTATTTCTTTATATGTATGTATTCTATCTTTATATGTGAGTATAAAGAAAGAATAATAATTTTGTGTGTATATACATAAAGAGACAGAGAAAAAGGTAGGCATATTAGGATTTGGCGACTATCTTTAAAATTAAAAATTAAGGAATATATATGACTGACATTTTCAGTAGGTCTACATACCACAAAAAGTCTTCATGTCAATGTGGTAAAATTCAACTTCACTTATTCATTAGTGAGTTATAGTTAAAAATTGTTATACCCTTGGTTCCTATACTATAAAACATAACTAAATTTTTCATAAGAAGAAATCTGTTTTTCATTTTCACATATACAAATATATATATATGTTTTAAAATGGTATATAGCATCCTGCAAAAGTATTTGAACTTTTTTTAATGCATTTCAGAGAGATATAAAATTTAGAAATAGTCCAGAGAAAGAAAAATGAAGTATTTACAAGGTTTATTTTTGTTTCATTGCTTAATTTTTAAGTTCAGGAGTACACCTACAGGTTTGTTATATAGGTAAACTTGTGTCATGGGGTTTGTTGTACAGATTATTTTATCCTCCAGGTGCTAAGCAGAGTACCTGTCCCTTTTTTGGCTGATCCTCTCTCTCCTCCCACCATCCACTCTACTATAGGCCACAATGTATGTTGTTTCCTTCTTCATGTTCATAAATTCTCATCATTTAGTTCCCACTTGTAAGTGAGAGCATGTAGTATTTGGTTTTCTGTTCCTGTGTTAATTTGCTAAGGATAATGACCTTTGGCTCCAACTATGTTCCCGCAAATAACATGATCTCATCTTTTTTTAATGAGTGTATCATATTCCATGGTGTCTATGTACCATATTTTCTTTATCCAGTAAACCACTGATGGGCATTTAAGTTGATTCTATGTCTTTGGAATTGTGAATAGTCCTGCAATGAACGTATATGTGCATATGTTTTTATGATAGAATGATTTATATTCCTGTGGGTATATACTCAGTAATGGGATTGCTGGGTTGAATGGAGTTCCATTTTTAGATCTCTTAGGACTTGCCACCCTGCTTTCCATAGTGGTTGAACTAATTTACATTCTCACTAACAGTGTTTAAGTGTTTCTTTTTCTCCACAACCTTGCCAGCACTTATTTTTTGACTTTATAGTAATAGGCATTTTGACTGGTATGAGATGGTATACCATTGTGGTTTTCATTTGCATTTCTCTAATGATAAATGATGTTGAAGGTTTTTATTTTTCGTATGCTTGTTGACAACATATATGTCTTCTTTTGAAAAGTGTTCATGTCCTTTGCACACTTTTTAATGGGGTTGTTTGTTTATTTCAGTAAATTTGTTTAAGTTCCTTATAGATACTAGAGATCAGATATTTGTCAGATGCATAGTTTGCAAAATTTTGTTCTCATTCCATAGGTTCCATTACCCTGTTGATAGTTTCTTTTGCTCTACAGAAGCTCTTTAGTTGAATTAGATCCCAATTTTGAAATTTTTGCTTTTGTTGCAAGTGCCTTTGGCATCTTCCTCATGAAATGCTTGCCTGTGCCTGTGTCCTAAATGGTATTGTCTAGGCTATCTTCCAGGGTTTTTACAGTTTCGGTTTTGGGGATTTGCATTTAAGTCTTGGGTTGGTTTGTATATATGATGTAAGGAAGGTGTCCAGTTTCAATCTCTATATGGCTCACCAGTTCTCCCAGCATCATTTATTGAATTGGGAGTCTTTTCCCATTGCTTGTTTTTGTCAGCTTTGTTGAAGATCACTGTACAAACACAGTCAACTAGAACTTCGGTTAGGAGAGATGAAGTCTTACAGAATATGTAATATTGGGAAACTATATAGTCTTGTAAATATTTATGAAATCATAAAAGCTATAAATGTAAAACATATTTCAAAATATTCACTTCTCTTTTTACTCACCAGTGTCCAGAGTCATATTACTATTATTCTTAGAGTTGTAGCATGCCTTCCAACCCATCATCTCTTTTTATCTGATCTACAATTACTTATATTATTCCAGTCCCTCAGATAATTACTGATTTTTGAAGTTAAAATGGAAGGAAATTAGTGTAATAATTAAGCAGCAATAGAATCACTTCTCACTCACTTTCTAAAAAGTATTAGTAAAATAGTTTTTGAAATGTGGAATACATTTGCTTCAGGTAAGTTAGTTATGACTTTAAGGTTCATACAGTTTTATAGTGATTTCTTCTAAATGATTTTCTGATGTCTATTTCTGGTTGAAAATTCACAGATTCTCTCTAATTGCACATTCAATTAAAACATAATATCTCTTCACAAATTGCAATGAGAAAATATTTCTTGGAATTTAAATAGTAAAGGGTATGACTGTACTAGTTCTCACACGTAATCGTAAGTTCAGGGAAACATGAGTCATTTTTCATTATATAACATAGCTAAAGTCAAATAAAATATGCCTCATTTTAACATTTGTGAACTTATTTAGTATATTTGCAATTTGTTTATCTGCATCTGTATGACATTTCAAAAACTGTTATAACAACTCTAATAATCTTCAGTCAATAATTAAATGATAAAATGTTATTTTGTTTAACTCATTCAAAAGGTTAGTGCACTTATTAAATTCATTTATTTAACTATAAATTACTTAATTTAGAATTAAAACATTGGAAAATTAGTGTTATCATTGCACTACCTCTTGGAGTTTCAAAGAGGAATTTACTAATAAGTGGAAACAAACAAACAGGTTACAATAATCTGGTAAATATAATAATACTCCTAGATTGTTTTTAAATTTTGGAAAGAAAGGTTCTTGTTATGATGATGCAATTCCAGTTGATACAATAAAATGCCCATATTGTGAGATGTATAGAAGAGAGGAGTGATCTCAGGCTGAATCTCTTTAATTCTTTAATAATTAAAGTTTAAAATTATTGAGAAATAAAACCAAAATGTGTGCCTGATGCAACTAGATAAATATTTTCAAATACATGTTTATTATTAATTATACTATATAGCAAAAATGGATTCCAGATTGTTTTAATGATCTGTGAAAAAATTAAGAAACAAGAATAAAATAAACATTTATTGAATTCCAAAGTAAGCAGCATTTTTAATTAAAACACATTCATACACAAATTTTCTTCAGCAGTAAAAGAAATACAAAGTATCAACTAGATTAAAGATTTTACCGTCATATAGATTATAATTTTAAACTATCAACTTTACAATTACAAGAGTAATGTTATCTAATATTGGTACAGTGGAAATAAAACAGAATTCTAAAGTAGTTCTGGTGAGAAATTTAAACAATATTTAGATATATATTCACCAATTTTGTTAGATGCTGTTAGAAGGCAGTTCTCTATGAGTGTCTTATGCCTCTTATCTTGTGAGTAGGCACCAGATACCCTTGTTCTGGACTATTTTTTTATAAATGTTTGTATCATAAACAGGCTTGGGAGTTAGAGCCATAGTAATGTCTTCCTTTGAGCAAAGGGCAGGTCCCATTGCTTCTGCAATAATAAAGATAATAGTCTCCAAGCAAGGCAAAGATCCTGTAAATTTACTGCCCATTATAAAATGCTGGGGTTTCCTAGGCCCAGGTTTCCTCTCTCTTGAGTACTCTACTTTGTGCAGGAATTATTGGACCCTCTTCATGTCACCTGGGAATTGGTTCTCAGGACATCAGTGCAAATGCTGAAACTCTATCTACTGCTATTACTGTGGATAATAAACTATCCTTTATCTCTAACACAGAAGTCTTATGTCTTTTGCCAGCAACTAGCAAATGTGGCTGGCTAACTTGTTAGCTTGCAAGTATAGTAAAATCTCAAACCTTTCATAGTTCTTGACAGATATTGTGATTAAGTCTCTTTTTTTTTGCATTAAAAAAGAGAGTGAAGTTTGTTTATGCTAAAACTAATCTATCTGGCAAGTAGTCTTACATTTTTATTTTAATTTTATAAGAAGCAGAAACAATCACTTTCAATATGGAATAAAATGAAGATTGTCTACAATGAATATATTGCAGAAAGATACAATAAAGTATCTTCAAGTATTTTATTGAATAATGCACACTGAAATAGAAATGAATCATATAATGTTTTATCTGTTGGTTTTATCCAAAGTGGCATGTCTGTGTATGTGTACGTATGTGTTTCTGTGTGTGTGTGTATACTACCAATTTAAATATGTCAAATATATTTAAAACAGTCAGTATCTTTAATCAATATTGATTTGGTTGCCTGAAGCCATCTTAGAATGGCTGAAAATAATTCCCTCCATTTAACTATATGAAAACTAAAAGACATTTGGGGGTTCTATATCTCACTAATGTGTATTTGCTTTGTTCTCCTGAGACATTTCCTTATGAGTGTGGCATTTTTTGCAATATTCAGGAAACAGAAAAATCTAAGTAAATCTATTGCTGTGGAGAAATCTCTGCTTACATGATTTTCTCTCATCTTTAAGTAACTGAATCAGCTTGCCTTGCTGCCCAAAGGAGGCTTTGTATTTAAAGTTGCATATCTATTATTCATCCATAAAGTCTCAATGTGGACAGCTCTAGGTCAGTTTTCACTAAAATATGATTTATTTATATCATTAAATAATTAAATATCTTAATAAGATATTAAATAATCTTGAACTTTCTGTTTTTTCATATAATTATCTTATATTTTAAAAAACATTTCTGTAGTATTGTTTAGTTATCTTTTCTAGTGTCCTTAAATATTGTGTGCGTGTGTGTGTGTGTGTGTGTGTGTGTGTGTGTGTGTGTGATGTCACTTAGTTTCTATGGCTAGCACTCCCTCTCCAATCAATAAATTCTTTTTATCACATTTTTATCTGTTTCATTAATATCAGTATATATATGATGAATATATTATAAACTTATGCAAATATAATTTCATATTTATATATACACACACAGACATATATTAAAAACATAGGGAATATTTTATATGAATGTGTGTGTGTATATGTGTACATATATAAATATAGAAATACATGTATATTCTGTGTCTTTAATGTTTTTTCTTCACTGCTTACAGTAGTTCCCATTCATGGTGAGGTTCTTGCCTTCTGGGAATAAATATTTCCTGCTAATTTTTTACTTCTTACATCCTGGTTCCTGATCTTCATATGTAAGCAGTCTAGAGAATAATGGATTGTCATACCAGTTCTGCTTATCTTGGCTATGTTTCTTCATATTTATACAAGATTTGGAGTAAGCCAAATTTAATTTCTCATTTGCTATTTTCATTTAAAGAAGTATTTAGTTCAATTTTGATGTTTATTTTCTTCTGTAGGATTTTTCAGGGGAAGACTAAGTTTCCATCATACATCCATCATACATCCATTAAATTTTGCAGAAAGGATTTCTGATTGAGCAAATTTAGGGACTAGTACCTGAGAAAGACAAGGACCTGAAAAGTTATTTGGAGATAGCCTTTCCGATTCACATCCATCATAATGGATTTGAATATTTCTATGGTATCTGAACAGTTGTTTAAAGATATTTTTGTAAACTAGGGGTATACATGAGTCCCTGAAAGTAGAAGGAAGTCATGAGAAAGTAGAATGAAGAAAAATAGTGGAACTACTAAGGTAGACAACTGAGTCATGACTACAATGGATTGTTTAAAAACTAACAGTAATTAATATATATATCATTTAAGCTCACTTTAGTTTGGTAGATATTACTTTTACTTTTTATGGATGAGATGGAGTTCATTAAGCTAAAAATTAATAGAGTTTGATTCAAACATGTTAGATTCAGGAGCTCAATCTTCTACTTGTATGTGAAAATATGACCTGTCACACTGGAGCGCCTTGCTTAGAATAAGTGGTCAGAAGTAGAACACTAAAGCTACTGTGTTGAGAGTCATCAAAGTCAGATGTATCACAAACAACTTTCCAGTAAGTGTGGTTATGCTCCTGAAGCTCTTCCGGTTCTTTATTCTCCATATGTATCCTAAAAATAAGACTTCATTAATGATGAATTCAAGTAGGGTTCTGTTTCATGTAACATGTAAGATGTTGTATTTCATCTATCAAAAATATATGGAAGTAGTCTAAATAATAACATCTCAAAATGGTTCTTATCTTTGACAAAGTACATATTCTTTATTATAAAGTCCACTGTTTCTTATTTTCTCATTTTCTAAGAGTAGTTATTCTTTCTTATTTTTACTCTGGCAGTCACACCTATGTCTAGTTTTTGGGTTTTTTTTGTTGTTGTTTTTTTGTTTTGAGAGAGAGTTTCACTCTTGTTGCCCAGGTTGGAGTGCAATGGTGCAGTCTCGGCTCACTGCAACACCTACCTCCTGGGTTCAAGCAGTTCTCCTGCCTCAGCCTCCTAAGTAGTTGAGTAGATGGAATTACAGGCATGTGTCACCACACCTAGCTAATTCTGAAGTTTTAGTTGAGATGAGATTTCTCCATGTTGGTCAGGCTGGTCTCAAACTCCTGACCTCACGTGATCTGCTCACCTCGGCCTCCCAAAGTGCTGGGACGACAGGCATGAGCCACCATGCCCAGACACCTATGTCCAATTTAAAACACCGGTTAAGTGAACTAAATCTTCACTTGTGTGCAAGTATTTTAAATAATGCTATTAATACATTATGTTTTTACATTTTTTCACTTTTAATTTTTCTTTCTTTTTAGTTTTTAAGTTTGGCAAAGTTGTCTTTCAGTTTTTACTTATTTTTATATTCCGTCATCTTTGTATATTTACAAATATGTTCTCTCATGAAGAATCTACCTCATTTATAGGTATAAGCATTAACATATGGGAAATGAGCATTCTTGTCATAGTGCATGAACATATACTATGATGTGAATTTCAGATTATTTTTCTCTCTCTAATTGATGGTTTTATCTCAAATATGTACTAAAACTCAAATTTCATTCACTCTTTTTTGTTGTGTATTGTGAATTAATGTGTTATAAATGTTTACTGGGAGATTATGCTCCTGAGTAGAATATAAAAGGTCTGTTCGATCAAGCATGCAATCTATCTATAACACAGATAACCACATCTAACCTCTATCTGTTTATAAGTATCATCATAAACTCCATTCCTGCGTAAAGAGATAAGTGTCCCCAAAGTTTTCTCATTTTCCAGAACTGAATTAAACAAGAAATGAGCACAGATACAGAAAACATATCCCCCTTACTACATAAGGATTCAAAATAAGTGCTCTAGATATAATATGTCTATCATGTGGCTCTTCTATGAGAATTTTAGTACACTGCATGCCTGGTATCTATTATACATTCAGTGTGTGTATCTTTTAAAACTGCTAAAATTTTGTTACTCATTACAAAAACACTAAAAATAATCTTTCACAAATGCATACAGATATAAAAATCAGAGTTTAAATTTAAAATTATAAATTAAAAATAAAACTAGACTTTTTTGTTGTTTATCCTTCATTTATATCTAGTTGAGGGATCTAGGTATCAAGTTCCCGTCATCCTACCTTCACCCTCAGATGGTCTGCATAAAATACTTAAATATTATCTTTAAAAAAAGTTGACATAACTGGCACCCTTCTGGCATCTAAACTGAGGCAGCACGGACTGAAATATCTTGATCCCCATTGGTGGTTCCTCAAGTTCAGGCCTGAGGCGTTGTTTTAGAGTAGAGTTGAGAATGCTATAGTTATTATATATAAAAATAGAAGACTTGCCAATTTGGCTTGTCATTTTGACATTTTTCTTGAATGTTGAATTCACTTGCAATTCACTATATTGAAATCACTAGATTTCACTAGATCACTCTAGAATATTATTTTGCATATGCTCATAAGGCTTGGAAATTCTGTATTTTACATGTTCCAAGTTTAATTATATTAAATGACTACTTACTCTCCAGATTAAGTTTGTGCTCAATCTTTTGTGTAGCTCCAAATAATACAGAATGTGAGAGAGATCTGAGTTTACTGTAAGTAACAAGACACAGGAGAGATATAAAGTAAAGTGATCTGTCTGTAATTTCTAGCATTGGAGACATTCTAAACCTAGAAGAGAACTATAGCCAATTTGGAAGGTTGGAACAGAGAAGCCCCTTAAGAACCCTGACTATTGAGGAATTTTATAGCCCAAGTTCTTTGATTCTGGTAAAAACTTTCTGAAACCCAATGGTCTATGGACTTTGCATCTCCAAAGTACCATATATATTGTTTGACAAAGTGGAGTTTGCCTAGAACACCAATTGAAAATGATATCTTAATTAAGCACTATTAGGAGTTTCAAAATACCCACAAAATTGAAAAACAGCTGGTTCAACTGCATTCTGATCCTTTTAAACTTTGAGGATCATAGCCTTTTGAGCAATAAGCTGAGAATCAGTGAAGAACTCATGTTAGATTCTACTTTAGACTTTGCTTTTAGTTAGCACTGCTGTGCCAGATGGTAAATTTACAGGTGTATTTTTATAGCTGTTGCTTAAAATTCTGCATATAAACCAATTTTCTAATTTGCTGTTTTAAAATGAAATGTTTATAGGGTATGTAAAATAATTATAAGTAATTATTTCAACATTCATTGAAACAAATATGTCAATATTAAATGACAATTAATTAACAAAAACCACACATTTTATTTTTTAAATGAGTGTGGCACATTATTCCAACTGAGAATTTCAGTAACTAATGATAGAAAGATTCATTTACTTTTTAAACCGAGAGTATTGACCATTTCTATTAAAATGTGAAGCAGAAATAATTTATAGTACAGAGGCTAAGACCAATCAGAACTCATGTCCAGTTTGTAGGTGAAAAACAGTCCTAACAGAATGAGTACTAAAAGTGAAATTAAGAATTTTTAAGCACTAATTGAAAACTTCATCACTGTTTTGTATAGATGCTTCATAAAATAAAATCACTTTATTACATTCTCTGAAATTGTGAAAGGCACACTATATGCTCAGATCACTGAGTACATTTTATTATATTATGGAATGTGACTCATGGACAGAAATATCCAACATCTTAAATGGTTAACATTAAGCCTGTTTATTCTAAACATTTCCACTGCCTCAGCAACTCTGATCTTGCACTTTGATGCCATAACTTCCTGTTTTATTTCTCTTTACGTGGTATTTACAGACAAAAATGAACCATTAATCACTCTAAGCACTTTCTCACATAGTCTTTGCAACAAACTCACTTTGAATTTATACAACATAGCTTTTTAAATGCAAATAAAGCTTTCCAGTTTCCTGAAATGTCTTTTCCTTCAATGCAAGGGATTAAAAGTTGGTATCCTCAGAGCTGCACACTCCTGACAAGCTGATTATCAGTCTGTCCTTGCAGCAGTCACAGCCTGTAACAAGTAAGAGGTTGTAAATTCTAGCCACTCATTTTCCCATTTCACTGTCCATAGGAGCTACTGAAAAATGGAACTCTTCAATACTACCCTTTTATGTCATATCAAATAATAGACAAATTCATTTCCCCCCACAGAATATAATTGAGATATAGGCAACGATTCCAAGAAACACTGAACATTTTGTACAAGAGTCAAATCAGTTTCTCGTTCTATACTCCCACCAAATAAAAGGCTTTATGATTTTGTTACTTGCATGGGAAATGTTCACAGAGCACTGCCAAGTACAAGTGTACTCTCTTGTGTCCCAGCGGTTCTCTGTCACGATCTTTCCATTTACTGCAGTGTTACCATGACATTTTGCTTTATTATACTTTGTTCAAGGACACACAAACTGAAAGGCAAAAGATATAAAAACACATATAGTTTTTTCTCAAAGATGGTTATTATAATAAGTACACAAAGGTAAAATACATATAAAATCATAGCTTCCAAAAACAAAAAAATCAGTGCCTTCATTATTACTATATTAAATTATTGAAGATGTTTGATTTGTTCTCCATCTAAATAGAATATACCCCCTTCCTCAAACACTTGAGGGCCTTAATATAATTTTGGAGCTGAGTATGACATTTTAATTAAAATATATCTGAAAAACAGCATGTATTTATAAAAAGTACAGATATCAAGAGATGATTTTGCCAAACATTTTCCTTCAATTTTAATTTTAGTATTGCCTTTAAAGTTTTGCATTGCCATGAAGAATATGATTCCTACTTCTCGGAGAAAAACAATTAAGACGAAGGAGTTCTTGAGACATGGAAAATTTACTGGTTGTGTATCATTTAGGAACCTGAAATAGCGTATAAGCAGAAAACTACCCACAAGTCAGATTTCACTAAGGAAAGCTCTCTGGATATATTACTATATTCTCTTGGGTCTATAAAGAGACTCCCACAATTAACACTTAACAAAACTAATTTATTGAGAGAACTGAATCACTCCAGGAAACATTTGGCCATCAACAGATTATACTGACTGATATGTTTTAGGAAAGATAATATAGTCCAGGAATAGCAACATGAGCATTGGCTAAACCTACTGGGAGCAGGTCTTGAGATTTTTCACAGTAGTAGGTGTTATAATTCACAGTTAAGTATCTGAAGATTAAAAGGATACATAAATTCTTAGAATATCTGACACACACAAAGTGACTTAATTAGATCACATTAATTTGTATCATAGTTGCATAGTTCTTAAAAACTGAAACGGAGAGAGATGAACTATTTTTTAAAAGAAAAATTATCCAATACATATCCTATTTAGTTCTTAAAGACATAATTTAAAAAAAAAAATTGAATCTAGAATCCCATAGAATAACTTTAGATAAACATAAAGGGCATTTGACCTAATTATATCTGATTAAGAATCCCTTCTGCCATTGTTGCTTAAAGTAACTCATGTAATCGGGTACTTTAAACTCTGGTAAAAGAAAGCCAAATTGTTTTAGAGGCTGTTACTCATTTTTGTTAATTTGAAATCTGTATCACTGACTTAAAGCTAATTAGCTTCTCTGGACTTATATACCGGCTTATTTTTTTGCTAAAAAATTTATAGATTTAAATGATTGATATAAGCTTATAACTTGAACTCAAATCTTCTTTTCTCACTCTAAATATCAGTGATCCTTCCCACAGCACAGTCATTGCTGTTTCATAATTCTATTCAGCTTTCCTTATATTTCTCTAGATCATAAATTTTACTTATAAAATGTTCTAAAAATGAACAAAGCAAAATGCAGTGACAGTGTCACTACTGTTCTTTTCTAAAACTCATAATTGTTTCTCAAAGTAGTGTTTCACAAGACTATGCTTGGCAAGTGACATTGGATGTGTTTGTGGGAAAACAGTTTTATGGTTAGATATATATGGAAAATCTGTGTTGACAGATTTCTATAAAACAGAACTTAAAGAAAACTTAATTATCTGTGAGGCATCTAAAGCAGTCCAATTTATAGACACAGAAGAATAGTGGACATCAGGGCATGGGAGAAAGAAGAAAAGGAGTTGCTTAATGGTAGAGTTTTAGATTTGCAAGATACAAACGTTCTAGGGATATTTTGTAGCATTTCAATACCTGATACTACAAAACGTTTAACAGGGTTATTATGGTAAATTTTATGTTATAAGTTTTTACCACAAAAGAAAATTTAATATTCAATTTCACAATGTGATTTGCAATCCCTGTATATGTTTGGAAGCAATGCCCAAACCAATTTAATTATATAAGCTCTTTATTTTGTTTTGCTTCATTGTGAGGCACACATTTGAACATCACAGAGCAATGTTACATGCAACATATATTGATTCAATACTTCCAGAGCTTCATTGCTGAAAATGAAGATTGTAAGAGTTGGAATTTACCCTGTAAGAGCCAAATTTATTTTTTGCTTAACCTTTCATTCCCTTATGGAGAGAATTCAACCTAATTCTTAGTTCAGAGCCCAGTTTGGCCTGTACAATCTGGAAGGTATAAGAAAGTGCCTAGTAAATATCCATCCAAATATTTGATGATATCAGAGCACCTGCCTGGTTGGTCAGTAGCCTGCGTTGCCCCAACCCTCCTGTGTAGAGATCCTGGATCAGGGGAGCCCTCCCTGCTTCGTGCCCAGGCAGATCACCAGGCATTTAGAGCACCTGCTCATTTGTTTCTGCACTGAGGTGCCCCACCCTTCCTAGACATACTTAATAGTGCAATGAGGCCCACTTCACTTCATGCTCAAGCAGATCTCCAGGGATTTGTAGCACCTGCTCATCTGGATCAGCAACCTAGGCCACCTCACCCTTCCTGTGCAGAGATCCTGATGCAGGGTAGTGGCAGGAAGGGCCTCTCTGCTACATGCCCAAGCCAATCTCCAGGCATTCAGAGCACCTACTCACCTAGTTCAGCAGTCTGAGCCTCCCTACCCTTCCTGTGCAGAGATCTTGGAGCAGGGGTCCTTTTCTGTTCCATGTCCAGGGAGATTTCAAGGCATCTGAGCACCGACTCTCCTGGATTAGGAGTTTTACACTGACCTCACCCCTCTGCAGACAACCTGAAGCTGACTTGGTTTCCCAGCTCTATGTCTGTTCACACATCTGGGCACTTGGTGGCTACCCACTAAATTCTTCCTTTATGCTGGTGTCAGTGCCTAGCATCAGGGTCCTGTAGGCATATCTGCTCAATTTAACCCTGCCCTTTTTGGCCCCCCAACCCATGGGCTGAGCAAGGAGGTCAGAGCATTATACATTCAACAAATGAGCCCATTGCCTGCGGTATGAGAGAGCTTCTGTCAGCAAATGAGGATCAACTGTATACCCAGCCACATTGGCGACAGTAGCTCTTACCTATAAGCAGAATCTACTAGCTTGTAGGTCAGACTCCACAGCCCAATATAAACCCTGCCAAACGAAGTGCATAAGGCTATGGAAGCAAAGCCAAAAGACCCTATATAGCATTCTCTAGAGTCACACTCCCCTAGGGAGGAGGGAAAGGAAAATAAAAGTAATAATAATCTTATAGGGAAAGAAAGAAAAGGAAAATATCCTACCCACATGAATATAATTATAAAAATTAGGATATCCAGATGAGAAGGAATCAACCAACTCAAGAAGGAACCAACTGGCTCAAGAAATCTGTCACCATGAAAAATCTGAATGCAGGGACACCACCAAAAGAATATGCTAGCTTTCCATCAAGAGTCCCTAACCAAAATAGAAACACAGGAATTACAGTCAAAGAACTCAAAGCATAGATTACAAGAAAGCTCAGTGAGATCCAAGACAAGGTTGAAAATCAAAGCAAAGAAACTTTTAATGAAATCCAGGAGGGCCGGGTGTGGTGGCTCATACCTGTAATCCCAGCTTTTTGGGAGGCCCAGGTGGGTGGATCACCTGAGGTCGAGGGTTCAAGACCAGCCTGACCAATATGAAGAAACTCTGTCTCTACTAAAATATAAAATATTAGCAGGGCATGGTGGCACATGCCTG
>NW_016107344.1:871214-889247 GCF_001604975.1 Cebus imitator
AAAGAAAGAAAGAAAGAAAGAAAGAAAGAAAGAAAGAAAGAAAGAAAGAAAGAAAGAAAATAAAAGAAACCCAGGAAATGAAGGAAGAGATAAACATCTTAAAAAATCAATCAGAGTTTCTAGAATTGAAAATTTCACTTAAAGAATTTCAAAATACAAGGAAAAAAGAAATTTAGAGCTTAAACGTAATTTTGAACAAACCCAGTCAGCCAAAAGGAAGAAAAAATTTAAAAAATGAACAAGGTCTTTGAGAAGTATGAAAACTTGTAAAGTGACCAAAGAAAATGAATCAGCCTATCAAAAAGACACATACACCTGGATGTTCATCACAGTGCTATTCACAATAACAAAGACAAGGAATCAACCTAAGTACTCATTAACAGTGAACTGGATAAAGAAAATGTGGTGCCTATTTACCATGGACTACTAAGCTGTCATAAAAAAGAATGAAATCATGTCATTTGCAGCAACATGGTGGCTCTGGAGGCCATTATTCTAATCAAATTAATGCAATAACAGAAAACCACATACCATATGTTCTCACCTATAAGTGAGAGCTAAACATTCCTTACTCATGGACATAAGATGGGAGCAATAGACACAGGGACTAATAGTGGTGGGAGGGAGGAAGAGGGACAAAGTTTGAAAACCTCACTGTTGGCTGCTATGCTCACTATTTAGGTAATGATAACATTTGTATCCCAGACCTCAGCATCACACAACATACATTGTAACATTACATTGTTTCATTTTTTCAAAAATACAAACTTTTACTAAAATACACATTATTTCAGAATATATTATTCCATATGTGCTATAGACAATAAGAAAGTCTCAAATACAATGTTGAAAGCACATTAGGCCATATTCAGGCCATCTCTTGCTCTGTCTATTGGCCAGATATACATATTATTCACTTTGTTGGTCCTTACTTAATAATTAAATTAAAACTAATTATTAATTACATGTAAATTATTTTAAAGCTCATAAATAATTTTTAATTTTTATTATCATGTAACTAAATTGCATAACAATTCAATCTCCTAGGGAGAAAAATTATGTAACTATCTTGAAAGAGCGGATACATAAATGTGTCCAATTGAGGATCACAAAGTAAGATTGACTTGGTCAACAAATTCAATTATTTACAAAGGAAAGACACTAGGAAAGCATGTGTGGCGCACTTACTTTTACATTGTCAATGTATGCTGACAGTCCATAATTGGTCCCTGATACAGAAAGATATTTACATTTATAATGTTGTTACCAACTTTTGTATGTTTCATGGAGCACCTGTACCAGAATGCAATTTAAATAACATGCCAACATATAAAACTTAAAATATTACACAAAGCCACTGTTTTCTAGAAAATCATATTTTGAAGTTTTTATTTTTAATGTAAATTCTCTACCACTATTTGTTTTACCTGCTTAAATCATGATTCACATTGTCTTTTTCAGTCATACATTTGTAAAACCTACAATGTATTTAAACAGACTAATGAATATTATAAAATATATTAGTCATGATCTTTCAAAAAAGTTGTTAAAATCTGTAATGTGTTTCATTTATGCATAAAGTTCTATTCTTTCTCTTTTGCTTTCTGCGTGTTTGGATACAAAATTAAATTTCATATTTTCTTCTTAATAAGGAGAGTTTAAAAATTCAATTATAATGTATTACTACAGAGTATATTTTTCTATTCAGAATTTTCTCTCTATAGTTTCTACTTACAATATTTGCAGCTTCTGCAATTGTGATATGTTTACTTCTAGTTGTAATAAAAGGGTGCAATTCTCTATCCACAGGGAAGATTGTATTTCTATCCAGCTTACAATTAAATTAAAAATGTTCTTTTCTTCATTATATTGGCCTCCAATATGAATAAGAAAAATTGTAACATATATAGGCTTATTTCTTATTTTAAGTTTTATTTCATTTTTAGTTGGCACAAAGCTATTTGTGTAGTGCAATGTGATGTATGTGTGTATATGTTGTATAACATTAAATCAGAGTAATTAGTAAATTCACCACCTAAAGCATTTATTATGTTATTCTGATAAGAACATTCAAAATCCCCTCTACTAGCTATTTTGAAATATGTAATATATTGTTGTTAACCACAGTCACCCTACTGTATAGTAGAATACCAGAAGTTATTCCTCCTCCTAATAACTTTGTACCCATTGACCAGTCTGCTCCCATATGTCCCTCCTCACTTCCCCTTCCAGGCTCTGGTAACTACTACTTTACATTTTACTTCTATGAGATCATTTTTAGCTCCCATATATGAGTGAGATCATTCAATATTTATTTTTCTATGCATGGCTTATTTCACTTAAGATAATATGTCCCAGGATTATCCATGTTGTGACATTTTATGTTTTAATAGCTGAAAAATATTTCATTGTTTATATATACAAAAATTTTTAAAACCCATTAACCCACTGATAAACATTTATGTTGATTCCATATATTGGCTATTGTGAATAGTGCTGTGATAAACATGGGCGCACAGAAGCCACTGTGACATACTGATTTCATTTTCTTTGGATATATACCCAGTAGTGGAAGTGCTGGATCAGATGGTAGTTCTATTTTTAGTTTCTTCAGGAACCTCTATACTGTTTTTCATAACAGCTGTACTAATTTACATATTTCCACCAAAAGTGTGAAAGGATTATCTTCTCCACATCCTTGCCAACAATTACCTTTTGTTTACTTCATAAAACCCATTTTAAGTGAAATGAGGTCATATTCCATTGCGGTTTTCGTTTCTCTGATGATTGGTGATGTTGAGCATTTTTTTCATATACTTGTTGGTCATTTGTGTGTCTCCTTTTGAGAAATATATATTCAGTTCTTTTTCCCATTTTTAAAATAAGATTATTTGATTTTGATTTTGATTTTTGAAATTGAATTGAGTTCCTTATAAATTCTTCATGTTAAGCTCTTGTGGTTTGCAAATAGTTTCTCCTATTCTTTAGGTTGTCTTTTCATTCTGTTTATTATTTTCTTTGCTGTTCAGACGCTTTTGTATGTTGATTTCTGATTGTGGCTTTTACAGTTAAGTGTTGTATTTATTCTTGCCAACCTCAACAAACAGAGAAACAGCACAATAAGAAATAAGACTGCATCTGCCATCTTTCAGTCCATTCAATTTATGAGGCATTGAAACACAGATATTTGAAAAGTATAGAACACCATCATTTTACAAATGTCCATCTGCAATTATGCCCAGCTTGTCAGGCAGGTGAATATGGAAATTTTGTTATAAAACAGCAAATCAATCTCCCTCTTTCCTCTGATGAAATTTGAAATGGAATATTATTAGTTCAATTTTATTATATCTTCTGCAAATATTAATTATATGTTCAATGTCATACAATCTGGCAGGAAGTAATGAAGTTGTAACATAATTATTAATCATCTTGAAGTATAAGAGACGTATTTTCCAGCTGTTATACTCATTCATAGAGATGATGGAAATAATTTCCCTGTTTCTGTTCACCTATATAGAAGCAATTTAATAGACTCAAGTCCCCCACCTTCACCTAGAGATGTTCAAAATTATTTTCTAGGGTTTTTTTTTAGTACCTGTATTAGGCAAGGCTGGATTTCTTTCCAATTTTTGTTCCATATGTTGAAGGTTTGCTCACCTTCACATTATAGGTTATAAGCAGCAAATGCAAAAGATACTGTAAAATTAATCAGTCTGTCAATCAATACAACAATACAACACCAAATAATTGCTTTTAGAACTCTGCTAAAATATCATTAAAAACACCCTGTTATATCAATCATCATTAGGAATAATCATTATGCAAAAGACACAGCTAGGCCCTTTTTGTTACCAATGAGCTTGTCCTAAAACAAAAAAGAGAAAAATCATTGCTATTTGCATTTTTTGAGATCCCTGTGAAAAAGCATCTAATTTTCCTTCATTTAACAATGAAATTCAAATAAATAATTGTAGCAAGACAGAATTGAACTGATTCAATGTTTAATTAAATAAGGTGAAATCAGAGTGTAAATGCAGGGTAGGTTCTGTTACATACACAGTATCAATAACTAAGCATAGAACATGGCCACTTTTGGCTTATGATATAATTATCTACTGCTGTGAAACAAATCAGCTAAACCCTTGTTGCCTTAAAAATATGTTAATTTTGCACACAAATCCTCAATTTGGGCAAAGTCCACCTGGGTAGCTCTTCATTTCTCCACATAGTGTCAGCTGGAGCAGCTCAAGTGGAGCTAGAGAATTCACTCCCAAGATTGCTTACTCACATGGATGGCAAATCATAGTTGGTAGCCTGTTTCTTCCCACAGGGACTTCTCCAGGGAGCCAGTTGGTCCTTGCATATGAGTTTTACCAATGCAAACATCTAAAGGGGCATAACATAAAAGATGCCAGCTTCTTAAGGTCTGAACTTGTAAAGTATCTACAGTCACTCATGATTTTACAAAGCATTACAAAGTCCAGATTCGTGGATTCAAGGGGAATCATAGATCCTACTCTTGAGGTGGGAATAAAGAAAAGGGGAGCCATCTTTTAAAAATACCACTTAACTCACGCCTGTAATCTCAGCACTTTGGGAGGCCTAGGCGGGCGGATCACGAGGTCAAGAGATCAAGACCAACCTGGCCAAAATGGTGAAACCCCGTCTCTACTAAAAATACAAAAAAATTAGCCGGGCGTGGTGACACCCGCCTGTGGTCCCAGCTACTCGGGAGGCTGAGGCAGAAGAATCGCTTGAACCCAGGAGGCAGAGGTTGCAGTGAGCCGAGATTGCACCACTGCACTCCAGCCTGCTGACAGAGCAAGCCTCCGCCTCATAAAATAAATTTAAAAAAAATAACTAAAAACCCTTAAATTTCTCATCAACATACTTCTCTTAACAACTGCATTAAGTTCCAGAATACTAGCTGTGACCTTTTGTTAACAAATGTGTTATCAAAGATATTGCTGAGACATTCTCCAATTTATAGGTATAGAGTCCTAACACTTAGGTTGATGACGTGATTTTACTTGCTTGATGGGTTACTTTGCCAGTGGATGAGTACTGACTGAGAATAAATTAATCAGAGTCTGTCTTGTAAGAATTTGAAATAGGGTCTGAGAAGCCCTTAATCATCTCTGAAAGTGGATTGATTTTAGATTATGTAAACTCAGGAATTTTGAGTTTATATCAGTTTATCTTTTGAGCCTACATTAAATATGTGCATACAGTAAAAGGAGAATCAACTTAAAGAGAAAGAAAGAAGTAAATCAAACGCTGTCTGTGGAAGAAAGAATAAATGAGAAAGAAATAAGCTTCCCAGAGACTTGAGTGCTGATCACATTTAGATTCCATTTTCACAATCATTTATGCATTAATGTATACCTATGTAACCTTCCTCTAGGCCAGACCCTGGAGATCCCATGGCAAACAAAAAAGACAATGTTCCTGTTTCCAAGGACTTAACAAAAAATAAGGGAAACCATAAACACAATAGATTAATATATAAAGAAACATGATACTTTCATATAAGGATAAGTCTCAGGTTTGGAGATAAGTTTTTTAAATGGAGTATTTAGGGGTGGCCATTAATTTCATGGTTAGCAACATATTCTACATGAATGTCATGCTTACTAAATAATCATAATTTTTATTATGGCTTCTTGATAAAATCTGTCATCAACTCTGCAATGCAGATCAGCAGTAATTATATCGATTCAATGATAAATTTTCAAGCTAAGGACTGACATGATGAAAAAGAGCTTTAGTTTCAAAGCTCTGCTAATGTGTATGATATAAGAATATAATTTTTCATTTTTCCCTGCTTTTTTTTATTAGAAAGATACTATGTCAGCAAGAGGTATGTTTAAGAGATGGGATAGGATAGACCACCTATATTTACTGACTAATTGGCCTTATCCAAAGAAAAGCAAAGGTTAATAAGTTCCTGACAGGAGATAGTTTCACAATTTGGAGAAAGGTACCTGAAATCAGGCTTCTACCCTGCCATAGAAATTGGGAGATAGAGGTACTGTACTAGTCAGTTCTCATGCTGACATACCTGAGAGAGGGTGATTTATAAAGAAAGCAGATTTAATGGACTCACAGCTCCATATGTCTGGGGAGGCCTCACAGTCATGGCAGAATACAAAGGAAGAGCAAAGAGACGTCTCACATGGTGGCAGGCAAGAAAGCTTGTGCAGAGGAAATCCCCACTATAAAACCATCAGATCTCCTGAGACTTATTCATTATCATGAGAACAGTGTGGGACAGACCTGCCCCCATGATTCAATTACCTCCCACCAGGTCCCTCCCATGATAGGTGGGAATTATGGGAGCTGCAATTCAAGATGAGATTTGGGTGTGGACATAGCAAAATAATATGAGGTACTATCCTTTTTGAAGGTTACATTACAAAGAGATTACTCTCAGTTCCTTGAGAAAAACATTCCTGAACTGTAAAATTGTCAAGAACTTTAAAAAAAGACTTTCATCTGAAAGGGGCAGAGAAAGAATTTCTAAAGTAAATACTCTACAGAAATGGAGGTAAGTACCCTTTCTGTTTATGTCATCTTGATTCTGTGAGGTTGGAGGTGATAATAAAGTCAGGGGCCTAAAGGCAGGAAGAAACCTGTCTGAAGTTAGGCCAAACTGAGGAAAATGTCTAGGCCACATTTGTCACTAGGTTATCATAAAATAAGAATAGTCAGGGTTTCATGAATGGGCTAGTTAGACAGATTGACAATTACAACATTATAAATATTGATCATAAATATGTATATTTGATATAAATGCATATATAATATATAGAGGACAAAAAGTATACTGTATTATAGTATTATCCATATAATCTAATATGCATATATGAGCATCATTAAGTTTATATATTTGTACTAGATTTTTTTGTGTTGCTATAAAGCAATTCCTGAGGCTGGGTAATTGATAAAGAAATTAGGTTTATTTGGCTCTGAATTCTGAAAGTTGCACAAGAAGTACGGCACCAGCATTTGCATCTTATGAGGGTGTCCAACTGCTTCCTTTGATAGTAAAAGGCAAATGGGAGCTGGTAATTGCAGAGGTCATGTGGTGAGAGAGCCAGCAGCAGAGAGTGGGAGGCAGTCAGCCTCTTTTTACAAATCAGCTCTCACAGGAACTAAGAGCAAAAACTCACTCCCCCTACTCTCAGGAAGGGCTTTAACCAATTCATGAGGGATCAAACTCCATGACCAAAACACCTCCCTTTGTGTCCTAACTTCACTACTGGGGAATCACATTTCAATCTGAGATTTGGAGGGAAATTCAAACGATAGCCACAATGTATTTTATGCTACAAATAAATGTATATATGTACATAATATTAATAAAAGTTTCACTTATAAAATTTTTACTTCATTTACCAGTTCTTGTCTTACATATTTTACAGATTTTAACTCCTGTCATATTTACCATCACCTTATAAATAGCAGTCATCCCTCATTATCCGTGAGGAATTAGTTCCAGGACACTGAATGAATACAAAAATTCATGGATGCTCAAGTGCCTTGTATAAAATAGTGTAGTATTTGCCTTTAACCTATGCACTTCCTCTTGTATATTTCCAGTCATCTTTAGATTACTTATAATACCTAATAGAATGTCATTGCTATGAAAAGAGTTATTACGCTATATTGTTTAAGGAATAATGGGAAGAAAGGAAAAAGTCTGTACATGTTCAGTCAGTTCCAACAATTTATTTTTAAAACCAATGTTTTTGGTCTACGGCTGAGTCAATGGATGCAGAACCCAGGAATATATAGGACTACCCTGTAAATGCTATTTCACTCATTTTAAAGAGAGAAAGCTGTGTATTGGAATAGTTAATGCAATACCCATTGACAAGTAGCATATAAATGATAGAAACAGGTATTAATAATAGAAGTATTTTACTCTGAAGTAGATTACTCAGAAGCATCTTACTTTGAACGAAAACAACTATAACAAAGGTAAATTTTACTTATGTTAAATATAGAGCAAAACAATAAATTGAGATATTTGAGAATAAAAATCTAAAAATTATATTTATTTAAAAATATTTTTAAATTACAGGGCTTTTTAATAATACATACATATTTTATAATGTGAATTCGGTTTGCTGATCAAATTCCAGATTCAAGTGCCACAATGATGAGGAGTGCTGGCTACTCCGCCCATTGTTTTACCCAGTAACACCTTGGTTTGCAGTTAAGCTTCTCCTTAAATGTCTCATCCTCACAAAGAATATCCACACACTCTACTCTCCATTCAGGATATCAACGACTATTGAGACACAGGAAGTCACCTGAAGACACTTCAATCCAAAGTCACTTCTACTCTGTTTTCTGGTCTTCTTCAGGAAGCAGTTTTCTCCTTCTACTTAAAGGCCTTGCATCTCTTTCTCACTGTATGTGATTTTCCATCTTCTTTTTCCCCTACATTCAACACCATTTTGTTTAAGTTCTTACATACTTCGAATATGTTAAACAAAATTATAGGAGTCTGTTGTTTTGAAATTTATCACTAGGCCCAATGAAACCAAACTAAAGCAAACTGTAGCTATTCATTTTAAATGCCACTTAATCAAACAGAAATATTGAGGAAGCAGATCAATCCCAAAACAGACCAGTGTTTTGTTTTCCTGAAAACAGAAAATTCCAGTTGTTAACATTTAAAAAACACAAACACAATATTTTACAAATTTGGAAAGGAGAAAAGGGGACTTTATTTCTTCTAAAAGGTTATGGCCTGCTAGGCGGCCATCCCCCAGGCTGGGAAGCAGGCCTCCAATCAAGACAATAGACAGGTACTTCAAAGGAGGAGAGGATCAGAGTAGGAGCCTTATGCTGAACACGTTAGTTAAACATATTCAACAGGTTACAGGAGGAGCTACAATCACTCATAAGGGTGGTCCTGATTCATGCATATTAAACAAAAATGCATGCATTGTATGACCCATACTCACTTTGGGGTAGAAATTATGCATTAACATCAAAATGTCTTTTCAAGATACTGAAGCACGCAGGTGCACAAATCTCTGTAAACCAGCCAGAACTGGTTCATGTTCCATGGTCTTCTTATCTGGAGAAAGTTATTGAAATCAGTCTCTTGCCCAAAGAAAGCTGTCTTTTTGGCTGGTGGAACTAGAGCTGGGGATAGTAAATTAGTCAGCATCTGGTGGAGCTGCAAATTGTTTTAACATTATCTCAATGTCAGTGCTTAACACTAAGGAAAAAACAAAAAACTAAAACAGAAAAGCAAACAACCAAAAAAACAAACAAAAAAACCTTGTGGCAATTAGAACACAGTTTATTCTTTCAGTGTAGGGGTGTGTAACTTAAGCCTTCCCTGGCATACAGATGTAGGTCCTGTTTATAACGTGGTACCTTATTGCCACAAAAAGCCTGCTCTGTAAGTCTGTATTCTCTATTGTAACATTAACGCTCGTCAGTTGTTGTGTCTAAACCACGAGAGGGAGGAGGTTTTAATAAGGCATGTCTGTCCTCGCAACCCATCATGACCGGGAACTCAGTTTTAAGGTTTTTCTGGGATTACTTTGGCCAAGGGAGAGTCCATTCAGTCATGGGGCTTTTAGGATTTTATTTCTAGTTTACACAGTCTAGCTGAGTCAGCCTAATAGAAAACTCTCCTCTGCTTTACCACTTACAAAAACAGTAACCTGCAGTAACCTGATGTTAACTAATCTTTTTTTCCCCTAGTTTTTGTTTGTCTCCTTTCCTTGATTCCATCTTACAAACCCCACTATTCTGCTATTGGCCAATGGGAGCTGAGACCAAAGAATTCCATTTACAATGATGACAAAGAATAACCTCAATGCTCAAACTTTTGGTCATTCTCTTTAAATTGAGAGGCTAACCAAAAGGGGAAGGGGAGTTAATTTTAGAAATCTCAGTAGGAAACCTACATAGTAAACTGCAGCCTAATTTAGTTTGTAAGCAAACTGAAAACCTAACAGGAATTTGCCATTTTAATAGAGCTCAGCCAATCACAGCAGCTGAGCTTCAGTCAGTAGTGGCGGGAGGCCAACCAAAACTAAGCATTAGCCAATCCAGCTGTCTCTGTACCTCACTTCTGTTTGCTGTATGTTATTTCCTTTTTCTGGCTATAAATATAATCTACACATGTGTTAGGGGTAGAGCATTCTGAACCATTTTTGGTCTAGACTACCATTTCATTTTAGAATTGCCAATTAAAGCCAGTTAAGATTTGTAAAACTAGATTTGTCATAATTTTGTCTTTTAGCAAATATTTCTCATGCAAAATGGACAGCAGAAATAAAAAATTGAGGGTTTCTTTTTTTAGAATAAATGGGTTAGAAATAACGGAAGAAAACATATTTTAAAAATCAGCTATTGTTCTGATACGTAACTTACCCACAAAGGTATGCTTTTGTTGGGTTTTGTTTGTTTGTTTGTTTCTGTTTGAAGCAATAACTTTTTTGGCTTGCATGGAGTAAATCCTAATTTTCCCATTATAGATGGTGTGCCCTGTTGGCAACCTACATGTCCAAAAAGACACATTAACTCTTTCAAGGCACTAGGTTACCATTTATTTTGTGGAAGCCCTAATAACTCAAGTAAATGGCCTGCTTATTAAGCAACTTTAATGGGTCTTATTATATTTATTTAATGATTGAAAATACAGTATAATGGTCAAAATATATGAGTGTCATGCTCATGCTTCATAGACTACAATATGACTCACTACAGAAAGTAAAATAATTTCTTTTGCATCTGGCCTTTAAGAACTATATCATAAGTTAAGAAATAAGATTACTTTCTGGATGAGTTACAGATATTATAAAGAAAATAATCTATGTTGACAGAACATAGAATATGTACGTAATTTAACAAGGTCTTGTGGCTTTGAAAATAATGGAAAATATTATAGATGATTTATTTAATGCAATAAAATATCAGTTTTACTCAGAACCATTAATAAATATCTAATTAACTAAAGAACTGCCTTTTCTTTTATTCGTTGAAAACATTATTAGAACATAATGGATTCAATCAAGAGTAAAGTGGTTTTTTATCTTTAGAATTCATGTCCTGAGAATATGCATCATTTTACTCTTGTTATGTTAATAATAACTACCATTTATCAAATGTATTATTCATAGTCACACTACTAACTGCTTCATATACATGAAACTAGTTCTCCAAAAATGGTTAAATAACTGTCCCTAAATAACAAAAATAGTAACTGGTAAAGCTGGAATTTACAAGTAGGTCTAATTTTAAAACACATGATATGGAATGATGATTGCTGTTTAATACAAATTAACATTGCTCAAACTGCTTATTTAAATAGGTAGAGCTAAACTGGATAAAAAACACTGAATTTCAAATTTATTACCTGAGTCTGTTGATTATTCGATTGTTCGCCATTACCTTTTGATGTTATAGCCCCTTCAATACTGTTGTGTATTTTTTGAACAAAAATTGTAGTACTGTATAAAAATATTGTTCCCCTACTATTGCTGTCAACAAATTACACAGAAATTTAGTCTTTTAAAACAATAATTTAATTGTTTTATTGCCCTAGATTTCAAGAATAACTCATGGGCAGTTCTAGCTTGGAGTCTCTGACTTAGTTGTCGTAGATGGTGATTTAGTCTGAGACATCCCAAATGCTCAATCATCTGGCTGGGCATTGATACTGTTTGCTGAGTGGTCATCTGGGGCTATCAACCTGAGTGTCAAAATGTGTGTGGTCTTTCCAGCATGGCAGTCTCAAAGTGATCAGACTTCTAGCCCTAGAGTAAACAGCCCAAGAGTGTGATCAGAAGTTACAGATTAAGCTGCTGAAAACCAGTTACTAAAACTGAAAGGGGATATAAACCCCTTCCCCTAATGAAAGTTGTGTCAAGAAATTTGCAGACATATTTTGCAACCACCACACTGCAGATATACAAATAACAGAAAATGATTATCAATAAAGATATAATGAAAACAGCTATAGCTTCAATATGCAACTCATTTTAAATGTGTACATAGTTATTTTCAAAATTTATTTTACCTTTTTCTGCTTGAAACTGTTATATGATTATTTATCAACATTTGAAAAATACAGAAAATAATAATAAAATTTGTAAAAGCATCAAACTTTTGAATCCAGAGATAACTACTACATCATTTTATGATATTATAGTCTTGCTAAGATCTGAAAAATGCCATACTATGATTGAATTATATGAAATCATTATTAACTATGTTTCTCAGTATGCACTAGACTATATACTGTATTAAATATTATTTATCTAGTCCAGGATGGCTTTTTTGTAACCATTGATCAATAAATGACAAAAATCATATTGTAGAGAATATAACTGTGTGGATTGAGACCTAAATGTGTTTTATTACATAATTATATAGAAATAAATTTAATGAATAAATAGTAGGCTTCTGATGAATACTTTCAGTTTTTCTTCATTATAATGTAAAGAAATCTTTGCTTTTGAGCCCAAGAGAATAGTTTCTATTCTGATTCAATAGTTTCTTCTGATCCATTTTTACTCCACATATCCTTTGCGCTTCATGCTATTTAATTTTATAATTTTAGGGCCCTTATCCCTATTGTTTGCAAGTTATTCTCAATCTCTTGTAAGTCAATTGCTCCCAATATACATTAAGTAGAGTATTTATCAGCTAATTTCTATGGAGGCTTTTAAACCTTTCTGCATTTTTTTCCAAAACTGTGACTTTCTAATTTACTAAAATAAGTCTTAATTCAACAGCTTCTTACTGTAACTCAACCTTTCAATGTAAGGATTATCAGTAGAGTTTCGCACATATATCAGAATTCTATAGTCTTTCACTGCAAATATATTTAAATGGTTATACTCTGCTTCCTTTAGTGACTTCCTAAATCTTCTGTATTTGATGTAATCATGGACACCATGACAATTCATTTGATGTAATCATGGACACCATGACAATCACACACTACTTTGTGCAAATAGATGTTTAAATGTTATACCTTTTTAAAAGTTAATGTGCAAGCATATTATAAAATGATATCTGATTTTTTTCATTTGAAATATCTTCAGTCTTTGCCTCCTACATCTTCCTAACAAATGCAGTTGCAATATATTTGTAATAGACATTGTTTTGTCTGTCTAATCATTTGTATTCACTGTTTAGCTTCCAACACTGTAGATATGTCATAAATTGTCTTTTTGTGTCTCTGGCATTTATGCATCAAGCAGGGTTTTATCCAGGGACTTTGAGCCAAATTTTGAGCGTGGTTTCAAGACTCAGAAGGCCAATTAGCCAAGGAAGAAGAGATTAGATATTTAGACTCATTATCTTGACACTTATTTATTAAAGTTTTTCTTGAATTCTGTAATACATTCTAGTATCGTTTATAATTAAACTAATTTTTTTGTTTCTTTGTGTTTTTGTTTTGAGATGGAGTCTCATTCTGTAATGCAGGCTGAAGTGCAGTAGTGTGATTTTGGCTCACTGCAACCTCTGCCTCCCAGGTTCAAGTGACTCTCTTGCCTGAGCATCTCAAGTAGCTGGGATTATAGGCCCGTGCCACCACACCCGGCTATTTTTTTGTATATTTTTAGTTGAGATGGGGTTTCACCGTATTGGCCAGGTTGGTCTCTATCTCTTGATCTTGTGATCCGCCCACCTCTGCCTCTCAAAGTGCTGGGATTATAGGCATAAGCCACCACACCTGGCCTTAAACTAATGTTTTGCTTAAACTTTGGGTTGTTTCATATTATTTTCAACTGTAATGTTCTTAATTAATATTGCCAACTTGCATATACTCAGCCTAGCACTACTCACTCACTCACTCCATTTATCTGAGAAGAGTTTACCCAATCACCACCCATTTCTCCAACCAACCACTTTTTGGTAGTATAAGCTTTGCTACTACACTAACTCTGCGTGTGTGTGTATGTGTGTGTGTGTGTGGTGTGTAGGTGTGTGTGCCTATAAAATTCAACTGTTTTCCGTTAGGTTGGCCCAGTTAACATGGCTGTTAGAGATAAATTCATATAGGATAATGAGGTTTGATATTCAATTATTAATGTTTCTAGATTGGTGACTAACATATATCTTTAATACACAGTGATTTTTAATTGGTTATTGTTGAGGTAAAATTTTGTGCCATGGTTTAATCAGTTGCTATGCCTCTTTTGATAATTTTCGGTTATATCTTTGCTTGCTCTATAATTGAAAACATAACATTGCAGTACACTGGTTTATCTGAATTCTTTACACATTAAAGTTATTGCTAATTTATCCTATATGTCTGTCCTAAGTTTGTATCAGTTTGCTTGCTTTAACTTCTCATTTCATTATAATTGGAGTATTTTTAACATTTAGGGGTAATCAAATGTGTTATTACTGTTCTTTATAATTGTTCTCAGTCTTTGAAGTTTAAACATTTATTGCCTTCAATATTTATGTAAAATAGCAAAAATATATAACATGAGAGCTACCCTCTTAAATATTCTTATGGACAGTTCAGTATTGTTAACTATAAGCACAATATTGCACAACAAATTATTAGAATTCTATCTTGCATGATACAAACTTTTTATCCATTGGACAGTACCCATTTTCCTTTCTGCTAGCTCCTGAAAACTACCATTTTCTGTTTTGATTCTTTTGATTGTTTTAGATAAGTGATATATGTGAAATAATGCATAGTTTATCCTACTGTGACTGGCCTATTTCAAACAGCGAGATATTCAAAAGGTGCTTCCATGTAATAACATTACAGTTTTGTGACTGAATAGTATTTAATTGTATGTATAAACCACATTTTCATCATCCATTCATAAATCCACAAGCATGTAAGTGATTTCTACCTCTTAGCTACTGTGAATAATACCATGATTTCTGTGAATGCAAATATATCCTCAAAAACTTGATTTTAATTCTTTTGCATAAATACTCAGAAGTGGGATATTTTTATAATACAGTATTATTTCTATTTATTTAATAAAGAATATCCACACAGTTTTCTTTAGTGGCTATGCCATTTCACATTTTTGCCAACTGTGCACAGGGTTGCATTTTCTTACGTTCTTGCCAATACTTGTCTTTTCTTTTCTTTTTTGTGTTTTTTATGTTGGCCACCCTAACAGTTATGGAGCAACATTTCGTTGTGGTTTGGATTTACATTTACTTGAAGAATAGTGATATTGAGAGTAACTATTCGTTTCCCTAGTGGCCATTTGTAACTTTTTTTTGAATAATTGTCTATTGAAGTTCTTTGCCCATTTGTAACCATTTTTTGTTATAAAATTATAGGACTTCTTTACATATTTTGAATAGTAACTTCTTATCAGATATAGTGTTTGTAAATATATTCTCTCATGCTGTGGCCTGTAATCCCAGCACTTTGGGAGGCTGAGGCAGGTACATCACTTGGGGTCAGGAGTTCGAGACCAGCCTGGCCAGCATGGTAAAACCCCATCTCTACTAAAAATACAAAAATTAGTCAGGTGTGATGGCACATGCCTCTAATCGCAGCTACGTGGGAAGCTGAGGCACGAGAATTGCTTGAACCTCGGAGTGAGCTGAGCTCTCACCGCTGCACTCCAGCCTGGGTGACACAGCAAGACTTCATCTCAAAAAAAAAAGAATAAAAAAGAAGGTAAGTGAGAGGTGAGAATGAGAGTGGGCATTCTCATATTGTTCTCTTCTTAGGAAAATATTTCAGATTGTCACCATTAAGTATGATGTTAGCTATGAGCTTTTCATATGTGACGTTTAAGATGAAGCTGTTTTCTTCTATTCTCTTAATTTGTTAACTGTTTTTTATCATGAAAGTGTACTGAGGTTGACAAATGTTTTTTCTGCAACTATTGATATAATAGGTAATTTTTATTATTTTTTCTCTTAATGTTGCATATTATATTGTTTGAATTACGCATGTTGAATCACTATGGCATCCCAAAGGTAAATCTTACTTGCTCATTCATGGTGTATTAGACTTTTAATATGTGGTTAAATTCAGTTTGCTAGTATTTTGTCAAAAATTTTGCATCATTTGTAATTTCTTTTTCTGGCTCTGGGATCATGGTAATGCTGGTCTCATGGATTGAATGTGCAAGAGGTCCTTCCACTTCAAAGTTTTTGGAAGAGTTTGAGGTTTTGCATTATCTAAATATTTTATAGAATTAAACAATAATAATATCTAGTCTGGGGCTTTTCTATTTGGGAGATATTTTATTGCTGATTAATTTTCTTACTAGTGATTTATCTCTTCAGATTTTCAATTTCTCTCTGATTCGATCAGGGTAAATTGTGGCTTTCCAGGAATTTTTCCATTTCTGCTATGTAACCCAACCTGTTAATGTTTAATTGTTAACACTATGTTTTAATGATTTTTATTCTTATTGCCTCAGTTGTAATGTATCCATTTCATTTCTGATTGTGTTTATTTGAGCTTCTTTTTTTACTTAGAGTATGTAAAGTTTGGTTAATTTTGTTGATCTTTACAAAATCTTACCTCATTTCTATCCTCTGTTTTGTTTCTTTATGATCTAATCTTTATTATTTGTTTATTTCTCCTAATTTTATTGTTGTCTTTCTCTTTCCTTAAGGTGTAAAATCAGGTCTTTATTTGAAGTCATTTTTTTTTTCAAATATAAGCATTTACAAATATAAATTTCCCTCAGTAATTATTTGCCACATGCCATAAGTTTTGATAGGTTGTATTTTTGTTTTCATTAGTCTTATGACATTTCCTGATTTCTAATGTTATATCTTCTTTGATCCATTTATTGTTCAAAAGTGTGTTAATTTCCAGAAGTCATAAAATTTCCTTCTGGAAATTTCCTTCTTGAAATAGCAGTTTTCCTTCTGCTATTGATTTCCTATTTATTCCATTGTGGTCATAAAAGATATTGGACATACTTGTTATGTTTCCTATCATCTTAAAGTTGTTAAAAGTTGTTTTGCAAAACTTAAAATAGGATTACCATTAATGTTAACGTCACTGCTAGGCATATATATGAAAGGAAGGAGATAAGTATATAAAGCTATATCTGCACTTTCATATTTAATTGCAAAATTATTCACAGTAGCTAAAGCATGAAATCAACCTAAGGTGTTCTCACTAATATGTAGGAGGTTAAAAAAACAAAAAACAGAACATTGAACTTATGGATGTAGAGAGGAGAATGGTGGTTACCAAAGGCTAGGAAGAGTAGGGAGGAAGAGAGGATAAGAGAGGTTGGCTAATGGGTGAAAAAATACAGTCAAATAGAAAAGATAAGTTTAAGTGTTCAACAGCACCATAGAATGACTATAGTTATTAATAATGTATTGTATATTTCAAAATAGAAAAGATTTAGATTATTCACATCGCAAATAATAGTAAATGTTTGAGATGATAACTGTTCCAATTAAAATAAAAGCAAAATCCAAGCATATTTTTTCAAAAAGAAAAAAATCTTGTTTTGTGATTTAACATGTGATCTAATCTCAAGAATATTTCCTGAGCACTTGAGAGGTGTGTATGTTCTGTAGCTGTTGAGTGGAATGTTGTGTGCCTGTCTGTTAGGTCCTTTTGGTCTATAATATTGCTCAAGTCCTTTATTTCCTTATTGATTCTCTGTCAAGTTGCTGTTCCAATTATTGGAATGGGATTTTAAAATATTCTACTACTATTTTGTTGCTATCAAGTTCTCCATTCAATACTGATAATGTTTGCTTCATATATTTATGTACTCTGATGTTGGGCATATATATACTTTTGTAATATCTTTCTGGTGAATTGACCCTTTTATCATTATATAATGCCCCTCTTTGACTTCTGCGACACTTTTCGACTTAAAGTCCATTTTTCTGATATGAGCATGATGATTTCTGTTCTCGTTGGGGGTACCAATTGCATGGAATATATATTTTAATTCTTCCACTTTCATTCTGTGTTGCCTTAAATATAACGTAAGTCTGTTCTAGACAGCACATATTTGATTCTTGTTTTTTTTTTTTTTTGACAATGACAATAATGCTGTGACT
>NW_016107344.1:889263-909263 GCF_001604975.1 Cebus imitator
TTTTTTTTTTTTTTTTTTTTTTATCCATTGAGCCACTCTATGTCTTTGAGGAGTTGAAACTATTCACATTTATAGAAATTACTGATTGGGAAAGATTTACTATTCAAATTTTCTTTGTCTTACTGCTGTTTTGTTCCTCTTTTTCTTTCTTGCCTTTATCCTCTTTGAGTTTATTTAGTGATATGTTTGGATTTTTCTCTCATTTTCTTTTAGCATCTTACAAGTATTTTTGTGGTTACCATGGAGCTTACTTAAAACATTTTTTAGTTACAGTTTAAAGTTAACTTGATAACTACTTAACTTTAATCACATACAATAACTCTCCACTTTTACATCTTTCCTACACTTCATGGTATTGACATCACAAGTTATATATTTGTATATTATTTATATAGATAAATAATATTTTTATTTTTATATTTTGGTTATTTTTATACTTTTAAATTAAATTTCTATAGCAGAATCGAAAGTTATTTACACAATATGATTACATGTTACAATATTTTGTGTTGTTACATATATTTATTTATTTATTTATTTTGAGAGGGAATCTCTCTCTGTTGCCAGGTTGGGGTGCACTGGTAAGATCTCAGCTCACTGCAACCTCTGCCTCCCAGGTTCAAGCAATTCTTCTGCCTCAGCCTCCTGAGTAGCTGGGACTACAGGCTCATGCCACCACACCCAGCAAATTTTTGAATTTGTAGTAGAGACAGAGTTTCACCATGTTGCCAGGATGGACTCAATCTCTTGGCCTTGTGATCCACCCACCTTGGCCTCCTAAAGTGCTGGGAATACAGGCATGAGCCACTGTGCCTGGCCTATTTACTTTAACCAGTGAGTTTTATACTTTTATATACTTTTGCATTTCTCCTTATTATTACTGTTTGTTTCAACTTTAAAAACTCTCTTTGGAATTTATTTGTAAAGCAAACCTAGTAGTAATAAATTCCCTCTGCTTTTGTTTAACTGTGTAAGTAATTGCTTCTCCTTCATTGTTGAATATAAGTCTTGCCAAATATATTTAAATACACTGATAGTCTTTTGAGTATTCTCTTGTATGTGAAATGTTTTTGTCTTGCCATTTTCAAAATTCCCTTTATCTTTGACGTTTGACAGTTTGATTATAATTTGTCTTCGAGGACTTCTTTGGGTTTTTTCTGTTTGGAAATTTTTTAGATCTTTTGAATCTAGATGTTAATTTCTCTCCCAAATTTGGGCAATTTTGACCATTGTCACTTTAAATAAATTGTCTGACCCTATCTACCTTTTTTTCCCCAAGACTCCCATTTTATGTGTATTTGTCCATTGGGTTGTCTCTCATAAGTCCCCTAGTTATCCTTGACTCTTTTTTTACTTCCCCTTCTGCTGTTCTGATTGGATAATATGGAATGTTATGTTTTCAAGTTGGCTAATTCTTCTACTTGATAACTTCTGCTATTCAACTCTTGGAGAAAGTATTTTATTTCAGCTGCCAGCTTTAAAATGTTTGTATTTATTTATTAACATATTTTTTCATTCTCTGTTCACATTCTCATTTGTTCATGCATTGTTTTCCTGGGATTATTGAATATCTTTATGGTAGTTATTCTGAATTCTTTGCTAGGAAACTAATATATTAATGTTTCATTAGAGTGGATTTCCTGAGATTCATTTTGTTCCTTTGACAGGACTGTTTTTCCATTTTTAATTTCTTGTCCCATGTAACTTTACATTGACATTCACATATTTGAAAAATAGCCACCTCTCTCAAATTTTATAAACACATTTCAAATACGAAAGGACCTTCAACAATTAGCCCTTCTAGAGATCCTGGAGACCTTTCAAACATTTTCTGTGTATATGTCTTTTCTGTATTTGTGCATATTTATCACTAGTCACCCGTTTTTCAGTAATTTGTAATCTCTTGCTCCCTCTAGTGTCTGTTTGCTATACAACATTTTCTGTAGAGGAGCAGCACACCACCCAGCTCTTTTAAATTCTCCATGTCCCCCAGGAATCTAGAATATGTTGAAGCCATCAATACCCTTAGAGGCAAAATGGAAACCGGTCTCTTGGACAGCCCCCTACAAGCCATTCTTGGACAGTCCCCTGAAATCCATAATGTAGCACACGCGCTTCACCCTTTTCTTTGCCTCTGAGAGAGAGGCCACTTATCTGAATCTGCCTTTGTCTGCTCTAGTGACATTCCTCTGGAGCAACAGCATGCCACCCAGTTTTTGTTTCTGTTTTTGTTGTTCTTGTTGTTTTCTGTGGCGCCAGACATGTAAAGTATTCTAGGTCCCATAAGCATTTCAAAATAGGCAAGAAAGAAGTCATTCCTTTGGGCAGCTTCCCCATTCCCTCCCGAAAAGGTCCAGTCATCAGGTGTGTGGTCTAGTCCTCTCTTCCCTGTCTCAGGAACAAGCCAGGAGCTGGAAGTTTTCTCCCGATCATGTAGCACCATGCTGGTGGGAAAGTCTATGGGAAGAATGTACAACAAATTGTCCTATTGGCTTTGATGAAGCTCCTATAATGCTTTCCATCAGATGCAGAGTACTTTTAGCTGGTTTCTGGATTTCTTACCAAAGGATTTGATAAGTGTGTTGTTGTTGGATCAGGGTCTCTGTGGCAGGAAGAAGGGTTTGGGTCTTCCTATTCTGCCATATTGATGATGTCATTCTTTTGTCCTTCAAATTTTTTATTAATATTTACAATATTTTATATGAATTGTTAATATTTTTATACATGCTTAATATAATTGACCTCTGTAACATAGTTGATTTTTATTTGGGACATTTATATTATAGTGGATATCGATCTGTTTATCTATACATCTACTTATCTATCTCTCTAGATCTAGATCTAAATATACATTCATTTATTCACTGTATCTTCTTAACTGCTCTGTAATACTTTAATCTTTAAATATGATGTAAAATATTGCTGTGTTTTCTAGTCTGTTTTATTTTTTGATCCTTTCTTATGATGGCACCTCACTTTTTAAATTATTTTGTGGTATAATATGTTTAATATTTGGTAGAGCTAGTCTTAATCCCTTGCCATACATTTTTTATTATGTTTTCTTGCTTATCCACATTACTACATGAACTGACCTGTGATAACCAAATATTTAGCTTTCTATTCCCCTTACATTTTTTTACAAAATATCAATGTTGTAATTTCACAAACACAAATGCTTCTCAGTTTATTAGAACTTTATCTTACGAGTTTAAAGTTATCTGTAGGTATCAATAATGAATTAACCTTGCTTCTTTCCCAGTTAGCTTATCTCTCTAGAAGCAGAATGTTTCCATTCATTAGAGGAATTTCTTTATCCAGATTTCTTAATATTATATTTCAGAAAATATTTCTCTGAATTTCTAGGATGTGATAGAATTCTGGTGATTTCTTACTAGTAAAAAGTTCTATTTTTATCTGTGTATGTGTATGTGTGTATGCATGTGTGTTACTACAAAAAACAACTAGAAGTTAATGTGATAAAATATACATATACACATACTTTCCTAACAGAAATTATTATACACTGGGTTTCTGATAGGAGATGGAAACAAATATTGAAAACAGACTTACTGTGTTTTATTTTTTCATCTAGTTGCACTTTGCAGATATTGTATTTTTTAACAAATGGAAGATTTGTGGCAACCCTGAATTCAGCAAGTCTATCAGTGCAGCTTTTCCAGAGCATGTGCTTACTTCGTGCGTCTGTGGCATTTTTGGTAATTTTCACAGTATTTCAGCTTACTATTATTATCATTATATCTGTTATGGTTATCTTTGAGCAATGGTATTTGATGTTACTACTGTAAATATTATGGGGAACCAGAAGCCATTCCCATATAAGAGGGCAAACTTACTTGACAAATGTGTGTGTTTTGACTGCTCCACCAATCAGACTATCTCTAGCCCTCTCTCTGAGGCTATTTTCTGTGACATGACAATATTAAAATTAGGTCAATTCATAAACATACATTGGCCTCTATGTGTTCACGTGAAAGGAAGAGTCTCATATCTCTCACTTTAAATCAAAAGGTAGCAATGATTAAATTTAGTGAAGAAGACATATCAAAACGAAAGGTGGGACAAAAGCTAAGCCTCTTGTGCCAAGCAGTTAGCCAAGTTGTAAATGCAAATGAAAAGTTCTTGTCAATGAAAAGAGTCAAACCCTTTAAATTCTAACTCCAGTAACACACGAATGATAACAAAGTGAAATTGTTTTTTGCTGACATAGAGGAAGTTTCTGTTGTCTTGATAGAAGATTAAACAAGTCACATTTCGTTAAACCAAAGCTTACTGCAGAGGAAGATCTTAACTCTCTTCAATTCCATGAAGGCTGAGAGAGGTAAGGAAGGTGCAGAAGTAAAGGTGGAAGCAAGTAGAGGTTGGCTCAAGAGCTTTAAGGAAACAAGTTGTCTTCATAACCATAAAAATGCAAGATGAAGCAGAAAGTGCTAATGTAGGAGTTTCAGCAAGTTATCCAGAATATCTAGCTAACATAATTGATGAAGGCGGCTACTCTAAACAACACATTTTCTATGTATGTGAAATAGTATTATAATATATTAGAGAAACATGCCGTCTAGGACTTTCATAGCAAGAGAGAAGAAGTAATTGCTAGGTTACCAAACTTCAGTAAACAGGCTGACTCTCTTGTTATGGATTAATGTAGCTGGTGACTTTAAGTTGAGGCCAATGCTTGTTTACCATTCTGAAAATCCTCAGGCCCTTAAGAATTATGCTATCATGCTATCCCCTATGCCTATGCTCTATACATGAAACAACAAATCTGGGATATGGCATGATTTACTGAATATTTTAAACCCAGTGTTGAGCAGTACTACTCAGAAATATATATATGTATGTATGTCTATGTATATATGTCTATGTATATATGTATATGTGTATATATACATGTATTTATGTGTGTGTGCATGTGTGTATAGTTTCTTTCAAAATATTACTGCTTATTTATCAATGCACCTAGTTTTGTCACTCAAGAGCTCTGATGAAGATGTACTGTTACTTAAATAGTTAAATATTTAAACATATTATGTATTTTAAAATTTAAACAAACTTTTCTTACTGATGTTCCATTTATTTTCACATATTTTAATTAGTACTTTGGTAGAATTCTTAATGTTTGTTCATTTTTTCATAAATTGATTCATTTTTTAACTGGCAAAAGTTATACATCATTTTTTGTATATAAAATAGCGTTGCAAAACATGTATATATACATAGTGGAATGGCTTGAACTAATTAACATATGCATTGAAAGTATGGCAAATGGCAAAACACGTGATTAAGTTTGCACCAATCAAATAATTTCATAGTACTTTTCAAAAATAAATACATTGTTATTAACTATCTCCTGTATTTATTCCTCTAAGCTACCTCAAATTGTGTGTGTGTGTGTGTGTGTGTGTGTGTGTGTGTGTGTGCGCGCGCGTTTGTTTTAGGCAGGGTCTCATTCTGTCTCCAGGCTGAAGGGCAGTGGTATGATCTCATAGCTCACTGCAGCCTTTAATCCCTGGGTTCAAATAATCCTCCCACCTCAACCTCCCAAGTAGCTAAGACTATAGGCACATGCCAGGAAGGCCACCAGCCCTGACTAGTTTTCTTGTTTTGTAAAGATGGGGTGTTGCCCAGGATAGTCTCAAACTTCTGGCCTCAAACAGTCCAACCGCTTCAGCTTCCCAAAATACTAGGATTATAGTCATGAGCCACCACACCTGGCCTGGAATTTTTTTTTTTAAGTGAAAGCATATATCAGCAAAATTTAGCCAAGAGGTATTATACCTTAATTAAAGTATATAGTTTTTTTTTTATTTTACTAAAAATAAGGCAAAGATCAGAGGTTAACAGAACATTCTACTTCTGAGCAATAAAATAAATGTCTCACATCCTTTCGCAAAAATGGCAGAGCAAAACAGGGTACAGAAAATGTCTGCAGCCAACATAGTAGCAGAATTGTTGTTGATTGTAAAGTCAGTGCAGTGTACACCAAGTACTGAAATTTATGAAACATTGTTGCTGAAAAAAAATGGTGCCTCCATTTTTCCCTTGCTTTATCTGTTTCATTTCCCTGCTTGCTTCCTACAGTGTCTGCACTGCATGAATGATTATAATGTCACTAACCACACATTCTTGATTTTCTTTAGGCTGTCATTTTATTGAAATGTTTCCCCAAAGAGAAGAATGACCTCCTCAATGATAATTTATGTGAATAAGTTGCTGTTCATTCTGCAAACTATAGCACAGTAGCTGGTGAATAATGGGTGCTCAATTAGTATTTGTATTATTTAAATGGATGACACCTAACATCATTTATTTATATTTATGGTAATAATGATATACAGTATAACAACAGTTATACTCGTGTATTATATACTGTCTGACGTACTGCATTTTATTCCTTCTGAGATGCATTTTCTTCACATTTTAACAACCATTAAATAATTTTAAATCTCACAATGTTATCAGAAGACATCACGTAATGTTTTAATTAAAATAATTTTCATTGGAGGCTCCTTAACATGGTATGAATAAAGGTGTATTTTACAATTTATATCATCTTTTCTTTTCTGGACGTTTCTTTTTATTAGAAAATAAAAACCTGTTTATATTTTCACATGTGTGTTTACTTTATGCTGGTAAATAATGAATGAAAAGATAGATGATTTATGTGAGCAAACTTGGTACACTGGACTTGCCTGAGGGCAGTGACAAGGAGTGACAAGTGGTTGCCTGGAATACTTTGTGCCTACAAGGTCCAGGTAGGTGTCAATCATGGAATATTTTCTAGAATAATGAAGGAAGCAACTTGGACCCCTATTGACTCTACTTTTTCAGCATCATTCTGTAGTGGATAAAATTCTGTTCTTTTTCACAGTTACCCATAAGTGAAATATCAAAATGAGTTAATCAGGTAATAATTAAAAAATAGTAATTATCATGATGGAATGATGGTAACTATCTATCATCTATCTATCTATCTATCATCTATCTATCTGTCTGTCTGTCTGTCTGTCTAATTGTGATTTGGGGAAAGAAGAGGCTAATGCATCTTTGCTTATAAGGGGGTCTTGGTCTATCTAGAAAGAAAATTTTTCCCCATAAGGACTAACACCAAGAAGGGGACCTTCAGTCATCCCCTTACTGTCTTACCCTTGCCTCTACACAGGAGTGGATAGTGCAAAGTCTGACATTCATTGGGCCATGACTTACTAGAGTAATAGAGGGTTTATTTGTTTATTTTTTAAAAAATAGGTTCTGGATTTGTTTTCATATTTTCATATTTTGTTATATTATGGTTGTATTTTATTTTATTTTTTATTTTTAACGTACTTTAAGTTCTGGGGTACATATACAGAAAGTGAGGTTTGTCAAATAGGTATACATGTGCCATGGTGGTTTGCCACATCCATGACCCCGTGATCTACATTAGATATTTCTCCTAATGCTATCGCTCACCTATCTCCCCACCCCATGCTATCCCACCCTAACCCCTCCACCCCCCATAGGTCCCAGTGTGTGATGTTTCCCTCCCTGTGTCCATGTGTTCTCATTGTTCAACTCCGACTTATGAGTGAGAACATGCAGTGTTTGTCTTTTTGTTCTTGTTAGTTTGCTGAGAATGATGGTTTCCAGCTTCATATGTGTCCCTGCAAAGGACAGGAATTCATCCTTTTTTAAGGCTGCATAGTATTCCATGGTGTATATGTGCCACATTTCCTTTATCCAGTCTATCACTGATGGGCATTTGTGTTGGTTCCAAGTCTTTGCTATTGTGAACAGTGCTGGAGTAAACATACATGTGCATGTGTCTTCATAGAATAATTTATCATCCTTTGGGTACATACACAGTAATGGGAGTGCTGGGTCAAATGGTATTTCTATTTCTAGGTCCTTGAGGAATTGCCACACTGTCTTCCACAATGGTTGAACTAATTTACACTCCCACCAACAGTGTAAAAGCTTTCCTATTTCTCCACATTCTCTCCAGCATCTGTTGTCTCCTGATTTTTTAATGAGAGCCATTCTAACTGGTATGAGATGGTATCTCAATGTGATTTTGATTTGCATTTCTCTAATGACCAGTGATAATGAGCATTTTTTCATGTTTGTTGGCTGCATAAATGTCTTCTTTTGAAAAGTGTCTGTTCATATCCTTCCCCCACTTTTTGATGGGGTTGTTTTCCTCTTGTAAATTTAAGTTCTTTATAGATTCTAGATATTAGCCCTTTGTCAGATGAGTAGATTGCAAAACGTTTTTTTCCATTCTGTTGGTTGCCAATTCACTCTTATGATAGTTTCTTTTGCTGTGCAGAAGCTCTCGTTTAATTATTTGTTACCCAGGCTGAAGTGCAGTGGCTTGATCTTGGCTCACTGCAATCTCTGCCTCCTGGCATCAAGCGATCCTCCCAGCTTAGCCTCCCAAGTAGCTACAGGAATGCACCAAAATGCCCAGCTAATTGTTTTATTTTCTGTAGAGATGGGGTTTTACCTTATTGCCCAGGCTAGTTTCAAACTCCTGAGCCCAAGCAATTCATCTAATACTTTATTTCTCTCCCTGATTCTACTAGCTCTTCTTCCTTCATATATTGATAAGAATCAGGATCCAAACTGGATCATGTGGTATCTGTTTCTTCTCTCACACAGTAACAGGCACAGACTACTGCCCAAGTCATTAATTAGGCAATCATGTTTAGGGAGAAGTTAAGCATGAGGACAGAGTATTCATCTACCCCTCTTCGGTCAATGTCTGAATGAGAGACAGCCCACTGCCTTATCATACGTTCAAGTGAACAAACTCAGGATTTGTTCTGTGGACCGATTATCTCACTCTTTTTCCTTGTAGTTGCAGTTGAACATACAGATCTTAAACCTAGGATTTTCATGGAATCGTTAAAGCATAGTTTGGCATTTCCCCTAAATCTTATTCTCCAGTATATTTGGCTCCTTATCTTTTTCCATATACTCAGATGTGGAAAAAAAAAGAGGGGATGAAGGAGTAAGCATAACACAAAATATTAGCATATATTATTACAAAGAGTTATTTTATTTCTGCACTATCATAGCCATTTAAATATACACTCACTTTTAATCCACTCAACATCTGTATATATGATGCTGTATATTCATTTCATTTATGGCATGAGATAAAGGAGCCTCAATAATTTACTAAGATCTGAATGGTGGTAAATGGCAAAGTCAGGCTTCAAATCATGGTCACTCTGACTCTAGTACTTCTTACCCTATATTGAACAAAGCCAGTGATTTTTGACTGAGTGACTCCAAGAAAGCAGCTGCTATGTGAATATCATAGAAGTTTCGCACTGTGACTCAAAAAAGACAACTACATCTCCTGCTGTTGTTTCCATGCTTGCATGTGGAGCCATAGACACCAACACAGATCTGAAAAAGTTTTCTTTTGATTGTAACCATCATCTCCATGGGTGGAGTGTGGGGAAGGATGGTGAGGCAGTAGATAACAGACATGCTAGGGGCACAGGTGTGTTTCCAGATTGGCCAGGAGGCATCACAGGTACAAAAAAAGCCTTGACTAAAAGAGATAGATAACAGATTGCTTCCTTACATCCGAGGCAGTGGGGCTCCTCCTGTCTTATCTTTAGGTCCTGGCAACCCAGACTGGTTTCCCTGGATACAAGAGCTTCCCTGCTGAGAGGGACTGAATCATCAAGTGTGTTTGAATTTGTTCAGCCTCAGAAAGGATGAAAGTTCCCTGAAAAATACAAGAGGTTCTATTTTTAGAAAAGTGAGCACACATATGTTGGTTTATAAAACATATATGGTCAGATTTTATCTTGTTTTAGTTATTTTACAGTGATCATTAGGAATTTGTAGTAACACCTCTTTCAGCTATAAACAAGAGTATTTGAAACAGAAATTGTTTAATAAATTGTTTTAAGATATTGCTTACTATCTATAAGAAGTCATCCAAAAAGATCAACACAGTCTATTTATTTGTCTTTGTAATAAGTGAATATAAATCTGGACCTAAAGAACTGTTATAAGTGCTATGGTCAGGGTATCAAAATGGGAATCTTGTCTTTTCATTCTTTCTATCACTCATAGCACCTATAACAGTATCTTATAAATAATTTTTGCATCCCTTCAAGTGAAGCTCCTTTATCCAAATCCTAAATTAAGCAAAGTAAAAAGTGAACTGGATATCATCTTTACCATACCAACAACTTAGGTACCTACTCACCAATTCTACATCTTGAAATATTTTAATATTGACTGGCATTTATATCAAAAGTATTTTCAAGTTTGCAAATGCAAAGATACCTGACTAAGTGTATATTAATCTGGGAGTTCCCAGATTAGGGCCAGCTAAAAATGGAGAAAGAATTGAGAAAATATCAGAGGCAGAGAAATTGGTTATGGTCATAAATCTGGCTGCTGAGCCAAGTGATCGACATCCCAAAGCAGCGTGTAAAATGTCATAGGAAATGTAAGGTTAACCTGATTTGCTGTAATGTCTTCCTAGGGAATCTGAACTTAAGAGGCCGATGGGAGGTGATATCAACAGAGACTTCTAAGAAAAGACAACACCTAAGTGGTTGACAATACTGTTGACACTTAAGGTGGTGGTGTCAGCCACCTTCTTAACAGTTCTTTGTTAAGAACTGTGAATCAGATCACACTTGGTGGGGAGAGTGTCCAGGAACTAATATTCACCTTTTGAGGAAAGATGATAAATAGAGCAGTTCATGTTATTGTGGTACCAAGCACTAGCTTGGTTTAGAAATGGTTTGAACTCCAGTGAAGGAAATGAAAAACAATTTAAAAATTGTAGTGATTGAGGTTAGAATAGTGCAGCTTGGTTGACACTCAAGCACACAGAATATGGGGTGTTTACAATCATCTCGCTGTGGGTGAACCTGGAAATGTCACGTAAGTAAGGTGTTTTACCTCATCTGAAATACAGGATGAATATTTCAAAACCTTGATGTATAAAATAACACATCAATCTCAGATAGAGACTGCATCTTTTACTCTGAGAGAGACAAGACAGTATGTGTCTGTGAGAAAAAAAAAATGAACCTAATGAATCACGTTGTTTATCTCAACATCTCCTGCTTTGCCGATGACTTTTGGTTGTAATTATGAGTAAAGCTTGAGATTCTGGAAAGATGCCTGATTTCTGAGATTCTAACTTGACAATTTGATGCATTATGTTAGCTCACAATAACATACTGGCTACCAGCTGAAATGAAAGCTCGTAAGTCACTCATACAACAAAGTATGCATAGCTTTTTAATTTCCTTATAATCATTCTACGGCTTATTTTTACCTTTATCTCCAGTATCATTACTGGGGATGATAGATTCCCCATGACCTACCTCTGTTATAATAGGAAAGAAGTATTATATCATATTTTTATATTATATTACCAATTAAGGTTTTTAATTGATTATGTAATGTGAAAATTGCAGTCATTTGGCTTTATACAATGAAAAGAAATATTACATATGTCAAAGTTACAAATAGAAGCATAAAAGATACTTAACGTTATCTATGAAATACAAGATGGACTGCTCCCTACCAACCTCTTCGTCATTCTTCCTCACTCCTCGTGCTGTGTTCTTGGAGTGCACTGGTCTTGTTGCACTTCTTTTCATGGTCATGTTCTTTCTATCCACAAATTATTTGCACATGAAGTATTCTCCATCTGAAATGTCCCCTTCTCTTATCCTGTTTAATTTTTCAGACTTCAGGTCAAGCATTGTTACATATGGAAAACCTTGGCCCACCCAAGTTAATTTTGAACATAAACTGTTTCTGTTATGTACTCTCATGGGACTATGGAACATGATTCCCTATTATAGTTTTGCTTACAAACTAATTTATTCAGTACATATTATTGAAAACTTTCTAAGTATCACAAACTGTTCTAAGCTTTGGGGATACACTAGTAAACACAATAATTTTATGTATATGTTTATGATGATTTGATTCATGCTTGCCTTTCTCATTAGATTGTTTCCTAAGAGTCATTAGATCTTTATTTAAAAGGAAAGATTGCGTGAGCTTTTGGTCACCCTTGTTTCCTAGACTAAATTAATATGTGTTTAACAAACGAACATATTAATTTAATTATATATAAACAAATATAATAGAAATTGCCTCATAATCAAGTTAATTATCTTTTTTAGTGTTACTCAAGCCTGTCAGAGCAAAATTTTTCTCTTAACAAATTAAATGTGACCATGTACCTTAGTGTTTTCAAGTTTATTTGAACGATACAGTTGGCTAGAACAAGAGATCACAAGATATTCTACTCTTTTCACATTTCAGATAGGAAAACTGTGAATTAAAAGAAAGCAAAGCCAAAGTAAGCAGAACAAAATCAATAATAATAATTAGATAAGAAATCAGTAAACTAAAAACTACAATATTAATGAAACCAAAAAGTTGCTCATTTAAAATATCTTTCAAAGGTGGCTACAGTGGCTCATGCCTGTAATCTCAGAATTTTAGGAGTCTGGATGACACAGCGAGATTCTGTCTTAAAAAAAGATATATATATATATATATAATATACACACGTATATGTTTATATCTTTCAAAGATACATGTATATATTTTTTATTTTATATAAAAATGTAAAAATATATAACATATATGTATATATCTTTCAAGTGGAAAAATCTCTAGAATGACTAAATAAGAAAACAAGAGAGAAGACACAAATTATTAATAAAAGAAATGAAAGACAAACCATCACTATCATATCTCAAAAATAATAAAAAGTAATGGAATATTATGAACAACTCTATGTTTACAAATTTGATAAACCAGATAAAATTATCCAATTCCCTGAAAAACATAATTCACCAAAACTCAAACAAAAAGAAATAGTTTGAATACACTCATATTTATTTTAAAAATTGAATCAGTAATTCAATGCAAAATTGAAACCTTTTAAAACTGAAAGCACCAGGCCCAGATAAATTCACTAATTAAAGCTAATCAAATACTTAAGGAAAAAATCATGCCCATTCTTTCCAACCTCCTGCAGAATGTACAAGCAGAGGCAATACTTCATGACTCATTCTATGAGGCCAGCATTAACTTAATAGCAAAAGTAGAAAAAGACATTACAATAAAACTGCAAATCAATATCCTTCATAAACACAGATGCAACAATCATCAACAAAATATTATCAAATTAAATTCAAAAGTATATAGCAAATAATTATATACCATGACCAACTGGAATTTATTTCAAGTATTCAAAGCTGGTTCAACTTCAAAAAAAAATCAATTAATATAAGCCATCACATTATCAGACTAAAGGGAAAAAAATCACATGATCATGTCAATAGATGCAGAAAAGCATTTGGCAATAATAGGACAGACACCCTTTTATGATGGAACTTTGATTAAACTAGGAATAAAGGGGAACTCATTCAACTTCAGAAAGAACATCTACAAAGAACGTAGAGCTAACACCATCTAAAGTTAGAAACCGGAAGCTTTTTTTTTGCTAAGACCAGGAACAAAGCAAGAATATCCCCTTTACCAATCCTTTTTAACATAATAGTGAAAGTCCTCACTAAAATGGTAAGTCAAGAGAAAGAAATAAAAGGTATATAGTTTTGAAAGAAAAAAAATAAAATTGTTTTTGTTTGTGCATGACATGTTTATCCATGTTGAAAATCTAAAAATCATCAAAAAATATTCCTATCACTAATAAGCAATTATAGCAAATTTGAGTGATACAAAGTTAATACACAAAATCAGTTGTTTTACTATACACCAGCAATGAAAACTTAAAATAGAAATTTAACGTGTAACACCATTTATATTAGCTACTCATAAAAATACTTAGGTATAAATCTAAGAAATTGTGTACAAGAGTTATAGCAGAAAACTACAAAACTCTGATGAAAAAAATCAAATAAGAACTAAATAAATAGAGAAATATTTTATGTTCCTGGACAAGAAGACTAAATATTTTTAAGATATCACGTCTACACAACTTGATCTATGCAGTAATTGAGAACCCAATCAAAATCTCAGAATGTTATTTTGTGGATATTAAAAAACTGATTCAAACATGTATAAAGAGAGGAAAAAGACTCAGAATAGTCAACACAATATTAAAGAAGCATAAAGTCAGAGCACTGACATTACTAGACTTCAAGACCCACTATAAAGCTACAATAATCAAGAGAGTAGAATTAGTGATAGAATAGAAGAAATAAATCAATGGAACATAATAGAGAATCCAGAAACAGATCAATACAAATATAGTAAACTGATCATTGGCAAAAGATCAAAGGCAATTCAGTGAAGAAAAGATGTTGTTCTCAACAAGGCTTTCCGAGCATTCACAGGTAAAAATGATTTCTGACATAAACCTTACAACCTTCACAAAAATTACAACGGTGATCAAAATTTATATTTGATAAAGGACTCTTCTTTAAAATAGTGATCCTCAATCTTTTTGGCGCAGAGATCAGTTTGGAGGAAGATAATTTTTTTCATGTATAGAGAAGAGAGATGGTTTGGGGATGAAATTGTTCTATCTGAATTCATCAGGCATTAGTTAGATTCTCAGAAGGAGCGTACAACCTAGATTTCGCTCATATGCAGTTCACAACAGGTTTGCACTCCTTTGTGAATCTAATACTGCTGCTGATCTGACAGGAGGTGGAGCTCAAGTGGTAATGCTCACTGGCCCACCGCTTACCTCCTACTGTGCAGCCGCCTGTTCCTCACAAGGTCTTAGACAGGTGCCAGTCCACGCACCAGGGGTTGGGGATCCCTGCTTTGAGATATAAAAAGTCTTGAAATTCAACCATAAAGAAGTAAACAATGCAGTTACAAATTGAGCCTGGGACTTTAACAGACACCTCACTAAAGAAGATACACAAATGACAATCATATGCAAAGATGCTTCAGATCAAAAGGATACAAAATTTCAGCTTTACAAGAGGAATAAATTCAAGAGATCTATTGTGCAACATGGTAACTATAGCTTTAAAAAGATGCATTGTATACCTGAAAATTGCTAAGAGAGTAGATTTTAAGTTTCCTCCACAAATAAATATTTCCAGTAATACATATGTTCATTATCTTAATTTAACTATTACACAATGTTTACATATTTTAAAACATTCTGTTGTACACCATAAGTTATATCCAATTATTATTTGTCAATTAAAAATAAATTTAAAAGGAAAATATGCTCTACACCATATTTCATCAGGAAAATGCAAATTAAAACAACATTGAGATACTTCTGCATACTTATTAAAATGGCCAAAATCCAGAACACTGATAATACCAAGTACTGGAGAAGCAGTAGAGCAACAGTAACTCTCATTCATTGCTGGTGAGAATGCAAAATGATACAACCACTTTGGAAGACTACTTGACAGTTTCCTGCAAAACTAAACATAATGTTAACATTTAAGACAAAAATTGTGCTTCTTGGTATTTACATAAATAAGTAGAAAATGTACACATCAAAACCTGTACATAGATGATTATTGCAGCCATGTTCAAATTTCCCCAAACTTGAAAACAACCAAGATGCCCTTTAGTAAGTGAATGGATAAATAAATTGTGATACATTCATACAATAGAACATCATTCATTGTTAAAATGAACTATTAAGCCATGAAAAGATATGGAGAAAAAGTAAATGCATATTACAAAGAAGCCAATCTAAAAATTCTATATACTGTATGATTCCAAATGTATGACTTTCCAGAAAAGGCAAAATTATGGAGACAGTAGAAATATCAGTGATTGATAAGGGATAAAGGAGAGGAAGAGATGAGTGCGTAGAGCATAATGGATTTTTAGAGCACTAAAACCATCTGTAGGATATTAGAACAATGGGAACATGTCTTGGTACATTTGTCAAAACTAATGTGCAACACCTAGGTGAAATCAAATGTAAACTATAGCCTTATTGCTACTGATATGTCAATGTTGGTTCATCTACTATAACAAATGTACCATCTTGGTATAGAATGTTGATGTTGGGGAGACTGTGAATGTGTGGGAAGAGGGAGCATACTTGAACTCAATTTTGCCATTAACCTGAAAAGGCAAAAAAAAAAATCATCTCAAAAATATAAACTGGGTCGAGCATGGTGGCTGATGCCTGTAATCTCAGCAATTTGGAATGCCAAGGCAGGCAGATCACGAGGTCAGGAGTTCAAGATCAGACTGGCCAACACAGTGTAAGCCCTTCTCTACTAAAAAATACAAAAAGTTAGCTGGGCATGGTGGCTGGTGCCTGTAATCCCAGCTACTTGGGAAGCTGAGGTAGGAGAACTGCTTGAACCTGGAGCCAGGAGGTGGAGGTTGCAGTGAGCTGAGATCGCACCACTGTACTCCAGCCTGGGCTATAGAGTGAGACTCCATCTCAAAAAAAAAAGTATATATATATATATGTACATATATACATATATGTGTATATGTATGTATACATACATATATGTACATAAATACATACATGTATGTATATGTATGTATATATGTATACATGCATATACATATATATGTGTATATATACACATATGTATATATACACGTATATATACATACATATACATATATACACACATGTATATATACATATATATGCATCTACATACATATATACATATATACATATATATGTACATACATACATATATATGTATGTATGTACATATGTATATATACATATATATGTGTGTAAATGTATGTATATATATACACACATATGTATATATATGTGTGTGTATATGTATATAGTATGTACTGATGGCCCGACATGGTGGTTCATGCCTGTAATCCCAGCTACTCAGGAGGCTGAGGCAGGAGAATTGCTTGAGACCAGGAGACTGAGGTTGCAGTGAGCCAAGATCATGCCACTGCACAATTTATATAATATATAAATTTATATTTACATATATTATATAAATATATATATAAACTGATATATTTTAACTGTCATACAAAATTTAGTGAAATCATGTTTAGAAATAAGTAGTATGGATTATTTTCATATTTAAGCTGCAATAAACACACACCTTAATATTCATATATTAGATAATTTCAAAGACAAAACATCACTGATGCAATCATTAATTACAATACTTGATAATTTTTGCCATAAAGACCTTAGCAATCTAAAGGTATATGGATAAGACAAAATCAATGATATTTCTATGTTACTCTGTGTTTTAGCCTGTGACAGATACAAATTCATTAAAACAAGAAATTGCATTGTAGTGGTAGTTTGAACTTACATGGAACCACCTTTCCTCTCTTTATAAGTTCCAAAGTTTAGTTCTCACCTCTTCCATACAGTTGTAATACCTCAGAGGTTTCCGGAAGTGTAAACAAGAACGTCAGAGGGAAATTTATAGACCATCCTTCCTTTATTCTATTGAACAGCACTACATGAAAGCTTCTCCTGGTGTGTTTACACAAAGAAACCCATCGTTTTCAAAACCCTGTCCCTGATGTGCACAGTTATATGACTTAACTTTGCTGTTAATTCTCAGTTACCTATTTCCAAATTAACTTACTTGTGTTATTTATAGTTTTACTATTTAAATGTTTGTTACAATCCCATATGTTTCGTTTACTTGTTTTATTTTTATTCCTTACACCGAATTCATTAAAAATATACACATGTTCAGACAGAAATGAATTAGAACCTTCAGCACCAACCTCCATCAAGTCATTCAAATTATCAAAGCCTTAGTTTTGCCACCTGAAAATTGATCTAATGAGGATTATTGTATGGATTAAATGAGGTTTTATATAATAAACATTTATCACAATATCAAACACTTATTTGTTCTATTAGGGCTGTCTATTGCTGGAAATGTTCACAATTTGTTATTTAAATATTGCCATAAACATACAGCTCATAGCCAGATGTGTAACTCCAAATAATGTAGGGAATTTTCTAAAAAATGTGTATGTCCAGTATCTCCATATGAATTATGTATACAGTACTTCTAGTACATTGAATAAGAGTTAGTATTTTTGGAAAAATAAAAGAAAACCTGGTGTCCTGAAACTCATGGTTTTTTTTTCTTCAACTTTTAAGTTCTGGGGTACATGTGCAGGATGTGCAGGTTTGTTACACAGGTAAAAGTGTGCCATGGTGGTTTGCTGCACAGATCAGCCCATCACCTAGTTAGTAAGCCCAGCATCCATTAGCTATTCTTCCTTAATGCATGCATTTTTATTAGTCATGAAATAAAAATGGCAACTCTGAGCAAATACATAAATTAAAACATTGGCTTTATACAAGGAAATATCAAAACCTTTGATATTATACAAAACATTAGATGTATGTTTTTTGTTCACATAGAAATATTATTAAAATTCCACTTTTTATCTCCCCTCAAAAATATGTAATATTTTAAAATCACAAAATATAAGATTGATAGACAAGAAAGTATGATTTTGGTAACCTTGAAGGTGAGTCAGTTCATCAATTAACATATGAACATGGATTCAACATTTTTTAAAAATAAGCTGAGGAGTACATGTGAAGAACCCCAAAACCTAAAATGCAATAAAATAAATAAATGGGGGAAAAAAAATATATATATATATACATTTTCAGGCATTTGTACATTTAGATATCATCTTTAGGGCAGTAATAGATACCAATGTACTTAAAAATAAATCATTTGTATAGCCAGTATGTTGAATAAAAAATATCTTTTTGGACAAAAAAAAATAATAATAAGCTGAGGAATGTGAGATCAAACATGATTTTGTGTCTGCCTAAAATGAATATTGCAGGAATAAATAACAACCTTTTACCTTTTTAGTGCTTAACAGTAAACAATGTGACTATATGTTATTTTACATTACATCAGTTTCTGAGCTAGTCCCAGGTGGAGCACCTTTACATCTCTTTCATTGTTATAAAAACAGGTTGAAGGGTTTTACTACTTGCTCATAAGGAAGTGGCTGAGACGGGCTAACATCAAGTCTTAGAATTTTATTACCAAAGATACTTCTACTGCATTAGACAGACTTTAAAATCCAATAGTGGGTGGCTTTAAATTATCTTTAATTTTCCCTCCTCCAAAATCAGGAAGTATTTAATTAATTAAATCTTCAAATTAAAATTTTAAAGAGTTGGCTAACAGAGATATTCATATATATATATATATATATATGCTGAATATAATTGAATAATTATTTTAAGAGCTAGTCCTAAATCTTACAAAAAAATTCTGAATAAAATGCACCCATTAAATTAGTTTAATAAATTTCCTTACATATAGGACATGTATGTCATTTATATCCATACAATATTTAAAATTCTTGCGCATTTTGTGCTTTTATTTGAAAATTAAACATGCAAATCTATCTGTAATATAGTATAGAATAAAATATGAAAGTAAGTTCTATTGTTTTTAGTGGTTTATTTTCACATTATTTAAATTTGGCAATAACTAATTAAGTCATTTTTTAAAATGTTCATTTCTCTAGAAAACCAATAAATATATCTAGTGCTAAAACCACTACATATATTTATTGATAATATTCATATATATAAGTATTATAATTATTTATATGTATACACACAAATATGATATTTGAACACTTTTGAACATATATATAAATATTATAATTATCTATATATATACACACACATATGACTTTTGAGCACTTTTGACCTAGGAAAATGCAATTTATGTGTTTTATACATATTTGTATGTGTGTTTATATTGTCAACCAAAAAAAAAAAACAAAAATCAGAGAAAAAAACCTCCAAGTATGCTGAATGTATCTGGGAATTAGAAAAGAGGATTATGGCCTGACATGCACAGTTATGGCAAGCCACATACGCAGTTAAAAAGGGGAGAGTAAGGAGAAACTTGCAAAAGAGGAAGTTCATATAAGCTGCTTGGAAACAGAGTTCATTGGGTCCAGAGACCCAAGGAAAAGTTGGCATAAGTTCACTGGTGGAGCTATGTTACTGGGCA
>NW_016107344.1:911763-948402 GCF_001604975.1 Cebus imitator
GGGTTGAGAGGGTAAGGGATGGTACAGGTAGGTTGTACTTTTAAGCACTAAGGGAGGCTTAGTGACATAGTAACATTTGCACAATGTTCAGATGTGAGCCATGCAAATACCTGGGGGAAAAGCATTTGAGACAGAAGAACCCATTTGAAGAAAAGCTTTATGGCAGAGACACCTGACACTTTCATGACCTGGAAGAAAGGCTAGTGTGTTTGGTGTAGAGTGAATAGGATAAAAACTATCAGGAAATTGATTAAAAGATGTAACTGGGGGAAATTAGGTAGGATCTCAAAGAGCACAGTAGGGCTTTAAGATTTTGCTTTTGTGAAATGAGAAACACTGCATCATTTTCAGTAGACTAGTAATATGATCTGAATTCTATTTTAAATCAACCCCTCTAACTGCTATATTAAGAATATATTCTAGACAGTTCATAGTAGAAGTAGAGAAACTTGTTAGAAGGCTGTTGCAAAAATCCGGGCTAAAGACATTGTTGCTTCAGCCACTGTTTGTGATAGGAAATTTGGAGATCTTGGGTCGTATTCTATATTTTGAAAGTAAAGACCACAGAATTTTAAACAAATATAGGGATATAAGAAAAGTGGTTGTCTAGAATAATTTAATGATTTTTTAGGGCAACTATATTGGCATAGATGCAATTGACGGAGAAAGAAAAAGCTGTGAAGAGAGTAGGTTTGAGGGGGGAGACCAGAAGTTCAATTTTAGACTTGTAGAGCTTGAAATATCTATTAGACATTCACATGGAAATGTCAAGCAGGCTGTGTGATACACATATGAATCTGGAAGTCAGAAAATAATTCTGAGCTACAAACTATAATAAGTAAAAAAGACAGAAAAATAGCCAAGATCAGATGGAAAATATTATAGCTATTGAATACAAAAAAAACAAAGCCTGAGCCCTGGAACACTTTACATTGGAAAGAAAGAGGAGAAAAATGGACTATCAGAAAAGACTGAGAATGAGTGGTGTAAAACAGGAAGGAAACTGAGTTTTTGGTGCCATGAAAGCCAAAGGAGGAATGTGTTCTGAGGATGATAAGGGGTCGATTGTATCAAGTCCTGCTGATAAAAGTTGTATACTGATTATATTGAACACTGAAAATTGAAAATATGTTTAGAAATATATTGGACGTAATTTAACAAAAGCAATTTCAGTGGAGTGGTTTTAAATAGAATATAGACAGTGAATACAGACAACTCTTTTGAGATGCTTGCTATAAAGAGGAGTAAAGCAGTGGAGTAGCATCTGTGAAGACAAGTGTCAAAGGCGGGATTTTGAGATGGAAGAAATAATTGGTTGTTTATGCTGAGGGGAATGGTAGAGAAGGTAGAATGCATGATATAGAAAAGAAAGGGGAACATCGCTAACAAATGACATGAAATAGGTGGGAGGAGACAGGATCTGCTGTATAAATGGAAGGACTGTCTTTAGATAGGAGCAGGTGGGAAGACAGAGCTTATGAATAAAGATATTCGTAGGTGGATGAATGTAGTTTTCTAGATTTTTTTCAAATTACCGAAAACTTCCCAGTTAATCAGAAAATAAGATCCTCCTCTGAGAATGTAGATTGGCTGAGGAGGTATTGGAGGTTTCAGGGAAAAGAAAAAATATACAACAGTCATCTGAAGGAATAAGCAAATAAAGAAGGGCATAGAGCATGACTATCTAACATGAGTAAATCCTCATTTGTTTCTCATATTCACCTGAATGAGTGCCTGAACAGGAGATAGAGAGTTATGTCTAATTACCATCTCTGTAATTTCACCAAGAGTGAGATATGAGCAATGGAAGCCAACTGCTACGGGTTAGAGTGATCACAATCATTGAAAATAAGATATGAAATAGGTAAGAAGGAAATCTAGACTTGAGAATTTAAAGGATGAAAACATCAGTGGTCCTGGTGAAGTTAAAGAATTGTAGGCACCTATGATCCCAGCTGCTCGGGAGGCTGAGGAAGGAGAATCACATTAACTGGGGAGACGGAGGTTGCAGTGAGCCGAGATCATGCCACTGCATGCCAGCCTGGGCAACAGAACTAGACTTCATCTCAAAAAAAAAAAAAAGTCACCTGAAGCTTAGAGCTAAAAGGACAATAATTTGTCAGAGAATGTAACATATGATAATAACCACCTTATATTGTATGTATCAAATGCTTGATAATATCAAGACCTTTGTAATGACCATAAGAGCTAAATACTAAAATATAGTAAAAAAGAATATTACTGGAGAAAAATAATTTTAATAAACTAAAAGAAAAAGAAGTTGGAAGGATAATCTACATTTACTTTAGAAATGTCAGAGCTTAAAAAAAGAAGTCACATTGAAGAGAGCCAGGAACTAAAATCTTCTTAGCAGTACTGTATTACTCTTTACTATCTCAATAGTTTTCTCTGAAATTTGCATATAAAAGAAGTTATTATAATTTGTGATTCATTGTTATTTTATCCAACAATAGTAATCAGATTAAAATAAAGTAAAAGTATTAAGAATGGGCATACTGAACACACATCACAAATATTTTGTTGATTAATGGAAATGCTAAGGAAATTCTGATCAGAAAGAAAAATCTATTAAAGTCAATGTGTGCTCAAAAAATATGGAAACATTTTAATTTGAAAATATGATTATTAAGAATGTTTTTTCTTTAAAGTTTCAAAAACAATCAGTAACGTGGTAGCTAGCTGAGCACTTTTGTGTCACATCAGTTATTGTCCTGCTTTTGTGTGATTATTGTAGACTTTACAAATTTTTGCTTGACAATCCTTTGTATTCTGTTTCCATACCATTTATTCTAGGCCTGGGTGGCAGGTAGAGCCTGTCCTGGCATCTCATGGATAAGGTAGAAACAAGCCCTCCAGCCCTAGGCAGAACACTATCCCATTACAGGGTACACAAATACACACCCACTCACTCACTCCTACTGGGAACGTGAGGGCACACCAGTTACCCTAATGTGCACATCTTTGAGATGTAGGAGGAACCAGAGTACCTGGAGAAAACAAAGGCAGACTTGGGGAGAATGTACAAACTCCACACAGACAGTGGCCCTCTGGGAATCAACTTTTATCTCATCAACATTGTAATAAACAACGTTAAATGAAATTACATTATTTGAGGATCTACTATAAAGAATTCACCAAATCTTCCTTGAATATTGCACTTCAGATAATCAGCATACTCTGAGGCATAAATTTCGCAAGCCCATCTTGCTTGGCATGTGTGCTTTACATTTTAGAGATGAAAACATTTGTGGTATGACAAGTGAATCAAGGACATGACAGCACTGTCTGGAACATGTATTTTACTTTTGGCAAATCTTTTCAACTCTGTAATGCTATTGCAACCTTTTGACCAAAAGCAGCTTAAAAGTCACTATACTTAAGTATTTATAAAATGTCACCTATAAATTCCATTTTATTATTTTTGGGGGCATGATAAACAACAGGAAATTTTATCTTTTCCGATCTTCTGCAGAACCCTGATACCCTTGACGTTGGGGTTCCACTCCCCCATTGCCTCCATGCGCTCCACGAGCTCTTGGTAGAGCTTCTCCCCAGGCTGGTCCACCACAACTTCCAGCCGGAACACATTGCCCATATCTGGGACAACTTTACTCATCATTTTGTCCCCATTGTCCTGCTGGCTCTCCTTCTAGTCTTCCTGGGGATACCCAGGGCGTTATACATGGCCTCCTCTCCCTGCTGGAGATACTCCAGCTCCTGGTCACCGTAGAATCTCTTCCAGCCAAGAACCCTAATTCCGCTGCCGAAACTGGTTAATCCTCACACTAGCGGTGGGGCCGCCCAGGGCCCTCGGTTCAGCTCCTGGCGGTTGGCCATCACAGCCTGTTGCCTCAGCCCCTTTGTGCTGCGCATGTGTCTGTAGGCGCTCCCCACCCAGAGCTGGAATGTATCTAGCAGCATTGTTTCCTGGTAGATGTGGCAGCTGTGGAGCCGCTGCCGCTGCTGCTGTCTCTTCTCTCAAGGGTGGCTCTTCGTCCTTCCTGAGCCGCTCGAGCTTCATCTCCGAGTCCCATAGCTGCAGCCTGGACTTGGTGTTCTGTGTCTTAAATGCCCCGGCTGAAGGCTGTGCATCATCATCAGGAGATAAAAATGCCACCGCTCACTGGATTCTAACCAGCAGTGCTCAGCTCCCCCTGCGGCGCCTGCTGCCAGCCGTCCTGTCCCGTGCATACCTTTTCCGCTCCAGGAATGCTCACAGTGCGCTCTCCCCTTGGAGGCTGTCCTCTGGACCCCTCCTCAACCTACTCTTTAATTAGAATCCAATATTTTGGCCGGTCACGGTGGCTCATACCCTTCTTATAGGCTTTGAATATTGAAATCGGTAGGACATCCCTTTTTGTTTATTTATAGTCCTCATTTAGTGCTTCTCTCTGGTCTTTCCTGTCCTTTTGAAGTCACCAAAATTTGGTAACAAAAATTTTGACATCCAACTCTAATCCCATGTGATCTTCCCAGTTAGTCCAACCCTAGGATGTGATTTGTATGTCTCACTCACATACACCCTACTAAGATAACCTGAAGCACAACTGAGTAATCCATTCTATGACTTATCAAAATATATTGTTTGATTCCTCTAAAGAAATTTCTCAAGGAGTTAATTATAGTGTAAAGCTCGTTACTCATCCTGGCAATATGCAAATTCAGAAATATACAGAAAATGTACAACACCACAAATTAATCTTAATATACACATTATGTCATTAAAATCAAAATAGATATGAATTTCTATAATCTTCATCTGTAAACCTTAATATCTTTAAAAATATTTAGGTAATGTTGCAGTTTTAATCTGTGTCTACGTAGTTTGGTCCCCTTTGTCCTATTTTAATTTCTTTCCACTCTTTGTATTATTCCCTTGTTTTCATTTGTTTTACTAATTTTTCCTCTCATTATTATTTTGATATTTACAGAATAGTTGCAAGATTGTATAATGAGTTCTTGCTTACCATTTACTCATGTTTCTCTAAGGTTTACATTGTAGGCAAATGTGATAAAACATTTATCACAATGTAGAAATTCACATTGGTGATGAAGTAAAATTCACATCATCAATTTGATGATGCTGTGAATCAAATTGCAGACTTCATTCTAATTTTATCAGTTTTTCCATTAATACCTTTTTTTTCTGTTTCAGCATTTAATCTATGATACCATGTTGCATTTTTTTCTAGTGTTCTCCAGTTGAGTTCCTCACTCTTTATTTTATTTTTTGTAAGCTTGACACTTTTGAATTATGATCAGGCATTTTGTAGAATATCCTTCAGTTTGGGTTTTACTGTTTTCTCATGATTAACTGGAGTGAATAAATTTTCAGGAAAAAAAAAAAAAAACCACAGAAATAAAATGCCCTTTTCATTGCATCGTGCCTATTCCTTTTTAAATTTTAACTTCTGTTTTCTTCTGTTTCACTCTCACAGCTCTGATTTCTGAACTTTCTCTTATTACAAGAATATTATCATTTTCTACTTAAATGAGTTTGTTTTCTATAAAAAAAGATCTGCACCTGGAATTGAAATATTCTATTTAGCATCATGATGCTTAACTGACCAGGATGCTTTGAGATGATTTAAAATAAACCAATGATTTCCTGCTGTATTTTTTTAAGAATGCATGCTAGCCACTGATACAATATATCTAAGATCTAGTTTCTTTTTCCTCCAAGATAGAAAACTGAAGATTTTATATAAAAATATCAAAAAGAGAATCATGCTTAATTATGAAGCCAAATGATTGACACAAATTGGTAAATTCCCTTGACAACTTAGACAATTCTTAGTTAATATAAAAGTTTTATAATAAAAACAGACTTAATGCCACATATTTTAATAATTACTTTTCAAAAATGTAGTGCTAAGTAAGAAATTCTGTTGTCAAGGGGATAAATTACAAAGGCCTATGATTTATGATTCTGGTTTTAAAAGGCTCCTTTAAAAGTTATTTTTAATATTACAAAATATTGAAGTTGGTTGAAAGTTAAGAATAGTCCTCATTAAGTTAAATTAGATATAATGGGAAACCACTTACTCATTTATTACTTACACCTTTTTTCTCTCATTTTTTAAAGCTCTTACACATTTCTTTCTTTTTTTTTTAGTTAAGGGAAGGGCATTATGAAAAGTATTAGGATTAATAAAGATGGCTGACTAGATACAGCTGGGATATACCTTTTGTAGAAAAAGGAACCAAAATACTGAATAAATCTTCACCCATCCAACAGATCTCTTGAAAGAGAATACTGAAATTTAATAGAGAGACAACAGAAGAGGCATTGATTGAAGATGGAGGTGGGGACTTCCTGCTTGGCATCACTGGGTGCCAAGACTGATCCCCAGATCTAGATCAAACCCAAGGAAGGGGTGAATAAAAGAATTTCATGGCACCACATTCCTGCTTTGGGCCACTGAGATCCTACCTAAAAGCATTTCCAGAACCCCCACAGACCTTTGGACTATCTTGGAGCTGCCTGGAGAACACACAGAGGCACTGCCTAAACTCACAGGGAGCCCAAAAGACTTCAGTGTGTTGGGCAGATGCAGTAAAACATGACTCAGCGCCCACTTCTCAAGGCTCTGTGTCCTGTCCTAAACAACTGTAGCTCATGTTGTTTGCTGGACCAGTAGAGAGAGGGGCCTGTGCACACTCAGGTGCCCAACACAGGCCACAACACCATTGCTCTGGGACTGAGGTGCATCTGCACCACAAACTCCCATAGCTGCTGGTTTCTGCCATTACTGCCTACCTGGATTTTCTTGCAGGGGCAGCCCACATCATAGACTTCATTGCCTGACCTGAGTGGTTTGTCGGGCAGCCTGGGAGCAGTTCACTCCCCCACCACAGCTAGTCCTTGACCCTGAAAGGCCACAGGACAAGTCCACTGGCCTAGTCCCAGTTCCCCAGTAGTCAAGCACACTACCTAGGGGTACAGAGATGAGAACTGTGGTCGGATCTCATGCTGGAGAAGGGCCCCCTTTGTCAGAACACAGGGAAGAGCATAAAACATGCTCACATGATGGCACAGAAGCTGTGTGCATATTTCTTTTCCTTCCTTCCTCCTTCCCTTCCCTTCCCCTCCATTTCCCTTCCTTCCTTTCTTTCATCTTTCTTCTCTTTCTTCCTTTCCTTTTTTTCTTTTCTTTCTTTTTTTTTGGATAGAGTTTTACTCTTGTTGCCAAGGCCAGAGTGCAATGGCATGTTCTCAGCTCACTACAACTTCCACTTCCTGGGTTTAAGTTATTCTTCTGCTTCAGCCTCTGGAGTGGCTGGGATTACAGGCATACGCCGCCACACCCAGTTAATTTTGTATTTTTAGAAGAGAGAGGATTTCTCCATGTTGGTCAGGCTGGTCTCAAACTCCCGACCTCACATGATCCTCCCACCTCGGCCTCCCACAGGGCTGGGATTATAGGCGTTAGCCACTGTACCCAGCCTGTCCCTTCTTTCATGAGCCCAGACTGCTAAGAGTGAGGCCTGATAGTCTCGGTTTCTTTTGTACAGAGTCTCACAGTCTGTAGCACCTGGGACAGCATGGTGATCTAGGTGTGAATACTTGGGATGAGCTTAGCTGGTTGGCTCTGTTGTTCACGCTGGACATTGGAGGGAGACCCCTAGGGAGTAGTAAATGGGTAGCCCCCATGGCTTTTTGCTAGGCCAAAAGCCCAAGACTATCCCCTTTCCCTAATTAGGCACTTTGGTAAGAGGACGTGCCTCCCTCATTCCCTGGAGGGTCTCCCCAGTGGCCTGACCTGCCTCTACAACCCCACCAAGGTCAGGACTTGCACCCAACCCAGCCCCATCTATTTCTGCCATCTTGGTGGGAGAACACTGTGCAATAATGTTGAACCCGACTCCTCACCCATTCCCAGAAACATTCTGGTACTTTCCCAATCAACTAAAGCCAAGTAAAATTTAACTGCCATCACCACATATGCTTGTCACTTGTAAATGCCAACTACTGACCAGGAGGTCAAACTGCATGACCCATTACAACTTCTGTGACATCAGTGTAAAATGCTCAGCTGGCTCTTACCCACGAGCACCACCTATTAGTGTATGGTGGGGAATGTACTACCCAATACAATTACTGCTGACAGAAGTATACAGTACTGGGGAACTAAATAAGCCTCTCAAGCCCTCCACCTCTTCATCTCTATAGAAGACAGTGAGCCTCACCACACACAAAGTTTATTGTAGACTGTTACCACAATCTACAAAAACAAACAAACAGAAAGCTACCATTTAAGAAATCAATTGCATTAAGGTTATTACCACAAAATTTATATAGAGAGTTGACCCTATAAAAACACATGGAAGCAAAGCCAAAGGGCCATGCCCAACATACACAATAGTCACATCCTCAAATGAGGAAAAAAAGCTCACCCAAACAAAAGCAGATTGAAAAGTAAGAGGTAATATCTTCTACAGATAAAAAACAATCAGCACAAGAACTCAGGTATTATGATGAAACAATGTAATAACACATCCGAAGATCACACTAGCTCTCTAGCAATGGATTTTAACCACAATGAAAACTTTGAAATGATAAAAGATTCAAGATATATATTGTAAGGGAGTTCAATGTGATCCAAGAGAAAGTTGAAAGCAAACAAAAAGAAACCAGAAAAACAATTCAGGGGATGAAAGAAGAGACAGATATATTTTTTAGAAAAACAAAGAAAACTTCTGGAAATAAAAAGATCACTGAAGAAATTTCAAAATGGTGTTGAAAGCTTTAACAATAAACTAGACCAAGCAGAAGAAAAATTTCAGAGCCTGAAGATGAATCTTTTGAATTCATCAAGTCAAATAAAAACAAAGAAAGAAGTAACTTTAAAAAATGAGCAGAGCTTTCAAATATATGGGATTATGAAGGCATTCTTAAGGATAAAAGAAAAAGTAAGGATTGCAGAACATATATTTGAGGAAATAATTTAAAGATTTTTTCTCTATCTTGCTAGAGATATAAACATCCAGATACAAGAAATATAAAGAACACCTGGAGGATACTACATAAGGTGAACATTACCAAGGAATATAGTCATTAGACTCTTTAAGGTCAATGTGAAACTCTTTGTTTTAAAGGCAGCTAGAGAGGTGTCAAATCACCTATAAATAATATCCCATTAGACTAACAACTGACTTCTCAGAGGAAACTTTCCAAGCCAGAAGAGACTGGGGAACTTTTTTAGCTGTCTTTAAAAAAATACCAGCCAAAATAATTTTATATTCTGCCCAACTAAGTTTCAGAAATGAAGGAGAAATTAAATATTTCCTAGATAAGCAAACATGAAGAACATTTGTCACCACTAGGCTAATACTACACAAATTGCCCAAAAGAGTTCTAAACATGGATATGAAAGTAAAATACTCATCATCATAACATCACACACAAGTAGAAACCTCACAAATCCTGTAAAGCACTTATACAATTGAGACTCCAAGGAAACCAGCTAGCAAACTATGACAGGAACAAAGCCTTATATATAAATATTAACATTGAACATAAATGGCATAAATGTTCCACTTAAAAGATATGGACTGGAAAATTAGATTTGAAAAAAAAGACTCAACCATCTTCTGCCTACAAGAGATCTCTCTAATAGCGAAAGACATCTACAGACTCAAAGAGATTGAAAACAATATATCACATAAATGAAAAGCAAAAGTGAGGATGAGCAGCCATTCTTACATCAGATAAAACAGTCATGAAGCCAACAACAGTAAAAAAAAGACAAAGAAGGGCATTATGTCATTAAAAAGTGTTCAATAAAACCAGAGGTTTTAACTGTCCTAAATATAAATGCACCCAACACAATAGCACCCATGTTCATAAAACAAGTACTATCTGCCATAAGAAAAGAGACTAATGGCAATACAATAATAGAGGAGATGTCAACATCCCACTGACAACACTAAACATGTCATTGAGGCATAAAGTCAACAAAGAAACCCTGTACTTAACTGAACTCTAGGCCAAATGGACCTATTAGACATTTACAGAACATTCTACCCAACAGCTACAATATTCCTGTTGTACATAGGTGCAAAAATCCTCAATAAAGTACCAGGAAACTGAATCCAATAGCACTTTAAAAAGGCAATTCATTTAAGTGGATTTCATTCTGGAGATGCAAGAATGATTCAACATGTGCAAATTAATAAATGTGATTCAACACATGACAATTAAAAACAAACAATTATATGATCATCTCAGTAAATGCAGAAAAGACCTTTGATAAAATCCAACATCCCTTAATGATAGAAGTCCTCAACAACCTAGGCATTGAAGAAACATACCTCAAAATATTAAGAGTCATATATGGCAAACACACAGTGAACATCACGCTGTGCATTACCTATAAGAACTGGGACAGGACAAAGATACATTGCACACTTTATAAAGCAAGTAACAATGTTAACAACAGTATACTTGTTAACCGTTTTAAGCTTTACAAAGAAAGTTACTTTTTTGTTTGTTTTGTTGCAGTGTTTGTTGCTAATATTTATATTATCTTTTTCTTTTTTACTTTTTTCATCTTTTGTTATTGTACTCTAAGTTTTAGTGTCATTATCAAATGCAAATTAGTAGTTATCAGCATGGTCAATGAAAATTCATAATTTAGGTTAACAGGAATATCTTGGTATTACATACTGAATGGTTGCTGAATATTCCTAAATCATTACAATTTAATATAACACTTTTCTTCATTTCCTCAGTAGAAGACTAACAGTAGGATCAGTGAAAAGTAGTACTAATTAATAAGATCTTCTTATGTCAGACAACATGAAAATGAAAGTGTGAATGCCTTATTTGAATAAATCATTAAAAATGTGACTACACACAATTTTAGCAAGCATATAATTATTTAGGCAGTCTATTCAGGAAGTCTTTTACAATCCACAGGAGAGTTAAAATAAAAACAAAACAAAACCTGGGAAATATATCTATCTGTTTCTGCACAGAGCCACTTAATTCCAGACATATACCTAATAAAAGCAAATATATACATATATATGTATATATTTCTCCCACATCAAACAGTGTATTTTAAATACCATAAAAAATTATAATCTACCAACATAATTAAAAGAAATTTTGTTCTCTTTCATTTAAAAATAAAACAGTAAGTCACTATCACTGAAACACTAATATTTTATCAATCTGAATACTATTAGCAGTTTTGCTTCAGTCCATAGGATTTTTATTTGACTCTTCCATAGGATTTTTATTTGACTCTTCAGTCAATTTATTTGACTCTTTTCAACATTTACTAAATGTATCTTGGGATCCTCAGAAGACTCAATGATGAAAGCAAATTCAATTATCTAAAAAAACAATTCAATGTTCTTAAATGCTTATTATATTCTGTTTATCCATCTCTCTGTATAAAGTTTATTGTTTAACTACTGAAATTGTGTTTTACTTTATCTTACAGATACAATATAACTATTGTCAGAAAGAAGTGCCTTTATTGCTTAGTTTTATATATTAGATTATATAAAATCTAAAGTATCAGGCCCTTGACTTTGCCATCGTTGTTTTTGTCTGAGCATGAGAAACAACAGATAGCTGTGGCAAATGTAATCAATGTATCCCATGGTTGTTTCAATTCTATCTACTTAACAATCTCTGGGAAAATAGTAACTTTTGTGTGTATAATCATTAAGTCTTTAAATAATTTAGCACAGCAAGAGATAATGTATATGTATATGATTTAGGTTAAACTCAATGAAGACACTCTTGTGCAGTCATACATTAGAAAAGATTGGAACCAACCCAAATGCCCATCGATGATAGACTGGACAGGGAAAATGTGGCACATATACACCATGGAATATTATGCAGCCATCAAAAACGATGAGTTTGTGTCCTTTGTAGGGACATGGATGAACCTGGAAACCATCATTCTCAGCAAACTGACAGAAGAGCAGAAGATCAAACACTGCATGTTCTCACTCATAAGCGGGTGTTGAAAAATGAGAACACATGGACACAGGGAGGGGAGCACTACACACTGGGGTCAGTTGGGGGGAAATAGGCGAGGGATGGTGGGAGGTGGGGAGTTGGGGAGAGATAGCAAGGGGAGAGATGCCAGATGTAGGTGATGGGGAGGAAGGCAGCAAATCACACTGCCATGTGTTTACCTATGCAACAATCTTGCATGTTCTTCACATGTACCCCAAAACCTAAAATGCAATAAAATAAATAAATGGGGGAAAAAAAGAAAAGATTAAATGCTGTTTTTCAGTCCTAACTCAGATACTTTTTAAACTAGAAAACCTGGGCTCATAATTGAAGATAATGATTCTTTGTTTGACACGGAAAATAAACGTTTTCTCCTTTAATATATAGGTTATAGAAAAACTCCTAGGAGCATTGTTAAAACAGAATAATCTTACATTTTAAGAGATTTGGATGATGAAAAAAAATAGTCATTAAAATCCTTCCTTCCTGTATTTGTTTCTACAATTTATTATTTCTCAACTGCTGCCCTTGCTAATTCTACTGCACTCCTTTATAGTACATGTCCTCTTCAGACAAATGACTCTTTCTTTTGGCCAATATTACAGTGAATAATATGCACAAGTGCTTTCATTTGTAAAGTGCTTTACTATTATAATTCAATCTTCTCAGCAACCAGGAGAGGTTAATTAACATTATCTCCATTTTACAGACAGGAAAACTAAAGGAAAAAAAAAGGCTGAGAGCTGATGCCAAGGCACGATGTACGAAAATATATTAGAAAGGTAGAGTTTTTCCAGGATATGTAAAGAACATTCAATTTCCTAAAGCATCAGAATGTTCTGAGTGGCAAGAAACTGGATCTGGCAAGGTCATAGAGGCTTCTCTGATATATCCCTAAAAGGATATATATCATATATTAACATAAAGCAATTACAGACTACATGCTCTTATATGCACCCCTTCATGTATGCCTCCAGAAAATCTTCTGTGATTAAGTTCTGAATACTTATTTAATCTGTTTGTGTGCACAAATATTTTACGACAAATTAATGCATACCAGTACAATTGTCTGCTACATGATGTGCATATTTTCTGTTTTTCATATTTTTCTATGTAGTTGTATATCTTCTTTTATACTCCTTGATTTCTTTAGGGGAAAAGCTATCTTCTATTATATTATTACAGTGCAGTCTACATAGGAGAATAGGCTTAACAATGGGCACTCATAATAGATAAAGGTTGGAGATGGCCATACAATTTAATAACTTGGTATTGAATGGAATGAAAAGCAAGGTGTCATTGCAGGTCAAATAATATTTGCATATGTTATAGAGCTTTGCTATTCCTTGTGTTCTTCATGTCTGAATCCAAAGGAAACAGAATAGAGCTCTGGTGACTCAATGTATGAGACAATAAAATGGTATTAGCTTATGAGGAATGTGAGATATAAACATGAAACATTTTGTATATCTCCTAGCTCAACACAAATACTACCTGATCAGAAAGACATTTATCTTTCTTGTTCTATACAATTATAGAAATTCCTTAGAGTATTGCCTAGTAAAACAAATTAGGATGTTGCTCCAAAAATGTCTCCCTAACTTTATTCTCCCTAGAGATAGATTCTGTTTCAAGTGAAGAAACTTGTATATGAACTGCTCTGAAGATGGTGATTTTATCTCTCTTTTACAGTAATTTTTCTCCAATTAACAGATATTGTACAGGTTTCATCCAATTATAAGAGTGTAGAACATTCCAAAATTCCCTAAACCAAGAGTCAGCCACCAACTAACCAAGGGTTAAATCTAGCCCACAGAATGCTTTGTATGGACGAAAAACTAATTTTTTAAATGTATATTTTAGGGAGTGATAAAAAAAATATGTGACAGAGACTATGTATTGCTCTCAAAGCCTAGAATGCTACCCTTATATCTTTGAGAATGAAACCAGTCTGGCCCCTTATGAAAAAGTTTGTTAGTCTGCCAGTTAAACCATCTCATCAGGTATAGTGTACATCAAAATCATATTTTATGATGTGACTTTCATGGAGACTATCATTCTGCCTGCCAAGTTTCCTGCAGTAGACTTAAAATTTACTGGCCTGTGGGTCTGAGGATATGAGCCAGCCATTACCCAAGAATATAGATTCATATAATGTTAAAATCATTAATAGCAACTTGCTTAAACTCTATCTTTTCTAATTAAACAGCTGAAACTGGATGAGGTGAAGTGGCTTGCCCCAAATCACATAACATCTTTCAGCAGAGTCAGATCTAGCTGGTTCTCTTGATGCCTAGTTGAGCAATATTTTGTTGTGCTTTGGGCCACTAGGATGTAGGCAACCAAGGGCAGATACTTCAATTGTCCTTTTCACTATAATACAGACCTCAAAAAATTGCCATTTCCCAGTAAATATCATATAAATATTTGTTAAGCTAATGAACGAGAGAATAATACTTTGAAATACTTTGACACTCAAGGAAACAGCAGGCTGCAGATGGAAGTAAAACAATATGCCAACATTTTACTGGGTTCCATAGGACCAAATACGCTGATAATTCTTTTCATTCTAATTCACAAGGACATCTAGAGTTAAGCTGAGGGTATGAGGCAATCTCAATAAGGTTGTATGTTTCTGGATATGAGATGAAATGAAAATCTGTTATTTTAAAGTAGCACACGCCAACCCATATATTTAATTAATCCTATTTACACTTTAATCTAATTCAGAGGTTTGCAAACTGGTCCACAAGCTACATAGAGCCCATACCCTTTTTTTTTTTTTTTAAAGAAATAAAGTATTATTGAGAGTCAATGATGTCAATTCAATTACTTTTTGTCTTACAGCTACTTTAGCATTGCAGTGGCAGACTGCGTACTTACAGCAGATATTATAATAAATTACTTGAAAAGCATAAAATATTTGTTATCTGGCCTTTTTACACACACACACACAAATCAATAAGGATAAATTATAAATCGATTGACCTGGTTAACTGCAAATAGTAGAAAATGGGGTGAAAGTGATATAAAGGAAATAAGGGCTGGGCACAATGGCTCTTGCCTGTAATCCCAGCACTTTGGGAGGCTGAGGTGGGAAGATCCCCTGAAGTCAGCAGTTTGAGACCAGCCTGGCCAACAGTGAAACCCCACCTATACTAAAAATACGAAAATTAGCCAGAATGTTCATTGCAGCACTGTTTACAATAGCAAAGACCTGGAACCAACCCAAATGCCCATCGATGATAGACTGGACAGGGAAAATGTGGCACATATACACCATGGAATATTATGCAGCCATCAAAAACGATGAGTTCGTGTCCTTTGTAGGGACATGGATGAACCTGGAAACCATCATTTTCAGCAAACTGACACAAGAGCAGAAAATCAAACACCACATGTTCTCACTCATAGGCGGGTGTTGAACAATGAGAACACATGGACACAGGGAGGGGAGCACTACACACTGGGGTCTGTTGGGGGGAAATGGGGGAGGGACGGTGTGGGGTGGGGAGTTGGGGAGAGATAGCATGGGGAGAAATGCCAGATATAGGTGAAGGGGAGGAAGGCAGCAAATCACACTGCCATGTGTGTACCTATGCAACTATCTTGCATGTTCTTCAAATGTACCCCAAAACCTAAAATGCAATTAAAAAAAAAATTAGCCCACCTGTACTCCCAACTACTCCAGAGGCTAAGGCAGGAAAATTCCTTGAACCTGGGAGGCAGAGGTTGCAGTGAGCCAAGATCATGTCATTGCACTCCAGCCTGGGTGACAAGAACAAAACTCCCATCTCAAAGGAAAAAAAAAAAAAAAAGGAAATGATACAAAAGAATGTCATTTTGTATGCTGTTCTTCCTATTAAAAAAATAATTAAATTTTAAACAATTACTGTGGAAACCAAAAAATGTAAAAATGAAAACATACTGAAACAAATGATCCTAACTTTTAAAAATGAATACTAACGAGGGACTGTGTTAACTTCTCTTCCCTGGTCCACAGGGGCATGGTTTCAAAGGCAAGAACTTCCCAACGCCATGCCTCCATCCTCCTCATTCGCAAACCTAGAGTTCTATGTCTAACCGTGGACTGGGTAAAATCCCCTGCAAGCTTCCTTTGTTCAGAAAGCCCTCCAAAAGCCCTGGAACGAGGAACTCTGTTGAGTTTGAAAGAACGCCTCTCATTGGACAAGAACATGAATGGGCAGGAATAACTTCAAACTTAAAACCCCGCTGCCCCTACCTGTGCGGATTTCCCTCTCTGGGATCCCCTCCCACAACAGCGTGGGAGCTCTCTCTACTTCTCTCTCTTTCTTTCTCTCCCTAATAAATCACTCTCTGCAAAACTCTTTGTGTCCAATATTTACTTAACTAGTAAGCTCATGGCACTGCCAGGGGCTCTCCCCCATTCCTGGGACCAGGGAGCCCAAGAACCTTGGGCACATCAAATTGCGGGGGAGGAGCTAAGCCCGTCCTGTACCACAACCAGGTTACACTAAGACCCCACTGATGAAAGAAGGAAAGAGAAGAAAAAACAAAAAGTAATCCAAATATTTATGAATATGATAGTCAACTATATTACTTTAATTTGGGGCAGGATGAAATACTTGACAACTGCAAATAAGCCCTGAATTCTTTTTCAGTAGTTTTGTGTATAGTTTTATAGCTTAAGTTATATTGGAATTATTTTGTATATATTATAAGATTGAGAAAATAAGTGAATGTGCTAATCTTCTTGGGAGTCAGGGCTCTCAGTTTGGAAGAACACAGTTATAGAGAAAGGCCAAGAAAAACTTGGATTAGAATTGGAGTCCTTGATGTTAACTTAAGATTTCTAAAATATGTACTTGTGAAAATATATATACCTATACACATACATAGTTAATACTCATTGACAGAAGGTATGTTATACAAAATTGCCACATTGCATTTCCAGTTTCCTAGATGGAAAGTATGGCTAGGTTTCTGCAAGTCTGTAGTCTCAATAGTTCTATCAATAGATCAGTACATAAACTAGTTTTATATATGTTTCTATTTAAATATACATTATTAAGCATATAATGTTGATTGATTAACATTGAACTTATGGTCAACAGCATTCTAAGCGTATTTTGCACAGAGAAACACTAGACATCACTTCAGCACTACCCTTGTGGCCTTTCAAACAGTGAAATCCACAGCAAAAGGCATAAAAATGCAAACGAAAATGTGACACCGCATAGACCCTCAGACACTTGTTTACAGTACGAGCTTTGAAACAAGAAAGCAAAGTTAAACCTTGTTTGACCTCACTTGGGATCCTGTGTGTCAGTAACTCAAAATGCTTGTCTCTCTGTTGCTCTGTGAATTTCTGCAAATAACCACAATCATACCTTAAGTATTGACTTTGGGGTTACAGATACATCTTCGTGAGTAGACAAATTCCATAATTTGAAATCCACAAATAATGAGAACTGTTACCATGTGTGTGTATATATGTGTGTATATGCGTATGCATGTATGTTTGTATATATGTATGTATGCTTAGGTCTGGATGACTAGACATATGTATATTTTTGAGCTGTGTACACTAAAAAGGCCTAGGAGAAAGAATTTTCTAACAGTAAGGAATGTATCTAACACCCAAATTTGTATTTCTAATAACCATTCCTCATTAAACAAACCAAAGCTCCTGTGAGAAATTACTGAGTTCAGGGTGAGACATAAAGATGAGCCTGGAACAGTTTGTCATGCCAGCATATAAAGACATGCTCAATAAAATAATAGAGCATGTCACAAGGACAGCTGTATTATTTTACAGGGCCAGCTAGGGCAACTTGTTCTGGTCACTTCTGGGGCAATCTGAGCATTAAAACAATGTTTTTTTTATCAAGGCAGTTACTAAAGATGATTGCAGAAATGTAAATATCACTCTTCTCACTACATGTTTATTTTAGCAAATATAGTTTTTTAACAAAAACAATGAAAAATTTATTTATGTGAACATGTATTAAGTTTATAATTGATCCTTAAAATAAATAAATACCTATATATCTTTTATAAATTTCTGTGTAATTATATTTCTGGAAAATATTGATAGACCTTATTTATATAAACACAAATTCTTTGAAGTCCATAGTATTTTTTAAAGTGGAAAAGGTCCTGCAATTAAAAAAGAAAATGAGAGCTGCTAGTATTAGTCATAGATAATAGTTGGTAAATGTTATTGCTATTATTATTATAATTGCAAGATATGAAGGAAGTTACCAATCATTTCTCGGAGTCAAGAGATAAGTTGTTCTTTCAGAGAAGAGGTTATTTTTCATCTTCTTAAAAGATGAGCAAGTAGAAAAAGATAGGAAGACTTTTCTTGAAGGAAGAGCAAAAAAGGATGCATGTTTGATATATTTGAAACAGTGTGGCGCTTACCTAATACTTTTAAGTATTATAGCTTTTTGCCCTTTGGGTGGGATTTTTTTTTAACTTGAATAAGGACTATAGGAAGTGAGGTAAGTATTCCTTATAATACCAACTTTAATAAGAAATTTACTTCTTTAAAAATAGGAGATCCTGATATAAAAGAAAAATATGAAGCCTGAATTTCCACTTAGAAATTTCCAGTGCACATTAGCTTCTTGAGTTGGGAAATAATCCAGTAAAGAAATGTGTTCTACTTTGTCTACTCAGCATTAATCACTCATTTAGCCCATTAAGGAGTACTTTGACACCAACTTCTTTGAATGTTTTGGGAATATAAATACGTAATATTTTAGCATGCATGTTCTTATAGTATAATAAATGTACAGTAATTTGTTATTTTAGCCATGAAATAATATGATTAATTTTGCATTTATAAGTATCTATCTACTAGCAATAAATACACTGGATTTGAAACATCATATCTAGAGGTGGTGTCTCCCAAGGTAAAACAATGAGAGTTCAGGTTGAGAAAGAAACAGCATGATAAAGAAGACAGAACATATCTAGGGATTTTTAAGGTAGTAGATATATTGAGTCCCTGACACCAACTGGATGGAAGGTTGTGAATGAAAGGGAGATGAGAATAATCAGATTTATAGTGGGAATAAGACAAATTGTGTAATTTACCAAAATAGGGAACTCAAAGTAGAGTGAGGAAAAAAGTCATTTATACAGATTCATTTGAAATACAAGTAAACAAAAAAGATTAAAGTTCTCTTTGAAATCTATTTTGAAATGTATATTTGGGAGTCATCATTCTAAAAATAGATGCTCAAATGATGTTTAAAATGTGGTTATATAGGTAAAACACAGAAAGCGATGAAAAATGACTAAGGTTTTAATGCTGGAAAAAGTACAGTATTTATGATATAGGCCAAGAATAGAAATCTACAAAGGAAATTGAAAAAGTAATCAAAGATTTTGGAGAAGAACTAGGACTGATCACAGAAATTAAAAAATTGGTGTTTGAGAAGTTAATTTACCAAATTCCAAAAAGAGGCACAGCAACCCCTTCAATTCAATTTCACGTTATAATTAGCAGTGTAGTTTATTGGAAAGTTTAGCTAAAGCCTGACTACAGTTATTTCAAATGTATAGTGTCTTGCCTTATTATGTTTCAAAATAATTGTAAAACTTTAATTGTTATAAGATTACAATAGAAATGAGAAGAGAAAATAGATGTGTGGGGGAACATAGCACCTAGAAATAGACCAAAGCAAATATGAAATCTTGCTCTTTGTCAATTCAAGGTACTATTATTAAGGATAGAAAAATATTTCTTAAACATGGCACAAATTTATAAGACACACAATGAAAGGTTAATATAATACTGAATTTTAAAAGTTATATACTTCATAAATTCCATGAACAAAGTATAAGATATAAGCATGGCAAATAATCAACAAATACTTTATAAGAGTCTGTATAAATGAATATTGAATATAAACAGCCCCAAACAGCAGTTAGATGGGAAGTAAATTCACAAATAAGGAAGAATAGCCATAAATACATTGAAATATGCTCAACTTTTATATGTTTTATATCCATCATGTGATAAATTTAAATTCTGAAAAATATCAAAAATTGAGAGGCTACAATTAAAACATATACATTTATTGAAACTTTAAATTGCCTCAAAAAATTGAAATGCATTTGGTAACATATAATAAATTTGAAATATATATATTCTTCAAAATAAATTTTACTCCTAAACACTAACTCTGAAAAAAAATACTGCATTTGTGCAAAAGGGAAATATTTTTTTCTCAGCTGTATTATTAATCATACTGAAACTTGGAAACAAGTAAAAAATTCTTCAAGAAAACAAAAAAGAAATTTTAACATATCATTTCAATGAATTATTGTAAAGTTGTATAAAATATAAAATAACCTCAGAAACATCAAGTTTAGGAAAAAAAGGAACTTGTAGAAAATGCATGCAGTATGAAAACATATATGCAAATGTTTACTACAAAACATTAATATATATTGTTTAAAAATACATCTGGAACAGAGTAGAGAGTTAGGAATGGCAATAAGAAATCAAAATAGTGGTTATGATTGGTGGGAAGAAAGATATTATTGGAAAGAACACAAGAAGCTTCAAATGTATTTATAACATCTTATGTCTTAGGCTGATAAGAGACTAGGTGCTTAATACATACACGCGTCCACATATATGAGCATGTACTTTTTTGTAACTCTGAAAAAAAACAACAAAATCAGAAACTAAAACAAAAATTAAGTGGGAACTCTAGAATCAGCCTGCTTGTGATGGATCTTCATACTATATTTAGTAGTTTTACAAGCTTGAGAAGCATACATAATCACTCTAAGCATTGGACTCCTTACTTTAAACATGGAAAAAAACAATAGAAAATATTTAATTGGCTTGCGGTGGGTATTCATAGAGTCACTATGTGTCAGCTACTAAGATCAGTATCTAGCTTATGGTAAAGTAAACTCTTTTTAATGAATAAAGAAAGTCAATGCAAAGTGAGATGTTTGATGATGAGTGTGGTTTATTCACTTGGGAAAAAGAGAGCTCAGACTCTAAGTAAAGCAGTACTAAATATATTTAAAAATTACCTTCCCAGGCCAAATATATATTCAGTGATTAAGATGAGCACCAAATGTGAAATAAAATAGTCTATTGTCAATAAACTAGTATCTTTTTAACAGCATGTTTAGCCCTTGATTGAGATTCAGGGATCTTTGGTGCCATAATCTGCAGAGAAAAAAAATACATTTTGTGTCATAGGAAAATTTTCAGAACCTAAATCAGTGATCCAAAAAACCCTTATAAACTCAAATTATTTTCATCTAAGTATTTGCTTAGGTGTATCACACTCTACATTATTTTTATTACAGCATCTATTCTATTACAACACAATTATGATGGATGCTATACTATCATAATACCAGCATTGAGATCTCCAGTTCTTCATGCAATACTATTTAAGAAAAACCACTCAAGAGGAAAGAAACAAAATCTGCAAAGTTTATTTAAAGAAATTTGATTAGTTTGTTAGGGTTGGAATATAATGTACAGGTCAGGCATTGGAAGGAGTCTGGAATGTAGATTGGGGTCTGCTTATGATGTGCCATGCACTAGTTACCATCAGTTCCCCTTCCAGATCTCTTTGAGTCCCTTCTACCTTGGAAAGACGGTGCTAAACCAATTGGTCTATGATTCACTTACTCAGGAACAGCCTGGGGTAAAGGAACGAAAGCAGGTGACCTAATCTACTTTTCACGTTAACTAGTCCTCCAGGTAAATAAGCTAAAGATATTTCCTGGGATGAAGAGAGCTTATCTATTGAATGGCCTCAGATAAAATGTCATTCATGGTAAATTAAACCATAATCTATAGCGCATATCTTACTGATGGATATCACATAAGTTACTCACCTTTCTGGGGTATAACATTAGATTTTTTTGTCATTTAAATATTTTTCTATGTGAGGTAGCACCAGAAACTTCACTTAAATACCTATTATTCAAGACCAGAGGTGCATGCCTTATAGGTATCAAGGGGAACAGCTTACAATATCCCAGACTTCTCTCTGCTTGGTTGAGGTCTCTTGATGTTCCATATCATTAACATTACTACTAAAGCCTTAAACTGGGTAAGATCTCTCATTAGTGTGCATCTAATTGACAATGGATCATGTGTGTTATTCAGTGATTCTCAGCACCTACCCCACATGTCCAGCACCCTTGCCTACAGGTAGGACAAACATTAAGGTATACTTTCTGCTACAGAGTTCCATGTGATTAGGCTGCGATGAAGGTTTTTGATTGAAATTGCATCCTCGCTTGACTTCTGTTTCTCTGCTTTGCTTCCTCCATTCTCCTATAAATTTCTTTTGATACTACTTTCTCACCAAGCCACTTGCACATAAATGTTTGTCTCAGCATCTGTTTCTCAAAAACTGACTGTATATAGTGAGATACTTGGACTTTAATATGACTTTAATACATACAAACATTGAAACCACTGAAGGATGTGGAATAGAAAAATAATGACTGAGAAAAAGGAGCAGAACTGAGCTGCGATACTCATCAAAGAAAAAGTGTCTGCTTTCCATCTTATTACTCACTTGTTTTCTGTTTTTTTCAGTTCTTCACTTTACTCATTGTAATTTTTTCTGAAGTTCAATGATATAAATACTGAATTTGAAGGACAATTCAGTTATCATAAGAAGCAGCACTTTAAATCTGCTGGAGCCGAACAAAGTACGTAATACTCAGTAAACATTTTTCTAGGTAGCATTGTGCAAATACCAATATATAAATGAAATTTTAAATCATTTAAGAAATCAATTGAAAAAGCAATTTTGCTTATGAAAGTGTGAAGAGTATAGAACCAATAGTGCAACGAGGATTGTTAGGACATTGGTTCATTGCTCTGAACACTTGAGAGACATTTTAGGCTTAATCCATTCAGAATAACTTCCCAATTCAAATTGACTCAATATCACTTCATTATTTCTGATTAAGTGACAACACTGAATCAGACATAAAGAAGGCAAAAAGAGGAATAGGCATGAACAAAAAAAGTTTAAGAATTAATTTTGAATTAAGAAATATTAAAATCTGATGTTTACTTATAATAAGTAAAATTAGACTATAAAATTTATTTCAATCCAAGTTGTAAAAACTGATTAACTCTATCCTATAAAGTAGATCAATAATAGCACTTTAAGTCTTGGATAATAAATCCTTCACTAGAGTCTTCTGGGAAAAATTACTTTTTATGTAATAACAGTTGTTTAATGTCATATTTTAATGCAACTAACTCTTGTATTTCTCTGTTTAGAACTGAAAAAAGATATTAAGCTAAATTTCTTTAAAGATTGTGAATTTTAAAGCATGAGAAAACATGTGCCCATTTTAAATAATAAAGAGGGAATTAAGTGAAACACTTTGAATAAAATAAGGCTTTCTTATATAAGCAAAATCAATGTGGCTTATTGTTTAAGGGCCTGGAAGCTAAATTCATTCTGCTCAGGTTTAAATCTCAGCTCTGATATTTATTAGAAGTATGATTTTGGGCAAGACACTTAAATATTCTGTCATTTTCCCATTCTCTAAATTTAAGATAATAATAGTAATAATGTGTGTTGTATTCTCAACAACAGAGTGTTATTCAGAATAATATATATAAAGCACTTAGAATATTGTGAGGATTATATGTAAAGCACTTAAAATTCGGCTGTTATACCATATAAATACTATATTCTGTTATTATTATTAATGTTTATGCCTTAATAATAACTGAGGAATAAAACAAGTGCAAAATAGCACTTGTAAACTGTTATGTTAAAAAAATGTTTAAATAACACATAGGTAAAATAGGCAAATAGTTAATTTAAGAAACTAAAAGTGTCAGACCTTTAATGTTGGCTTCCCATTAAGCAAATAAATGCACTTGTAAATATCTGAATTTTCTTCCTTGGGTCTGTTTTATTTTTTACCACTGGCATTTCTAAATGATTATGTAGAAATATTGCTTCAAATTTTTCATGGGATAATATGTCCACCTAAGCAAATAAATTCATTAATATGTATGAGAAATACAGAAATTAAAGCATTTAATGTCTATTAATACATTAACTAAACTACTAATAATTGAACTTCTATTATGCATTAGAATACTCAGAGGTATTAGAAAAATGAATATAACACACTCTATGCTATAAGGCAAGCTCACAGTCTATTACAGCAAAGAGACACTTCATAGTTTCTATACATTCTGTGAAGGTTATGACAGTGATTACTGCAAATTGCAGGGAAACAGAGAGATGAGACCCACTACCTGGCCTGTGGAACCAAGTATGGCTTTCCAGACTGAAAACTATTACACTGAATTTGAATTAAGGTCTTCATATTAAGTGTTCTTTTTCTACTATAAAATAAGATGATTCAATATTTAAAAGCCTCATAATCTACACCCATCATGCATGTTGTAGGTGTCCTTATTTAGGAGTAGCAAGATAAGTATAGTTCGAACATAAAATATGACAGCAAATTGGCCTTGATTTAACACTAGGATTCATTCTACTCTATTTACTAAAATTAAAAGTTAAGTATTCTGCCCGTATTATGAGGCAAAAAGTTGTGAAAGGTACCTAACTTCTCTGAGTTTTCACATATCTGGGATAAGAGAAGTTACATAAACTTAACTCCTAAGACTGTAGCACAGTCTACAGTGCCTGAAACATAGTCGACATTCAATACATGATGGCTAGTATCTTTATTGTCATCTTTTTATTATTATTAAGAGTGCATTAAATATGTTAGTAGCAATGGCCATGAGAAAACATAACTTCCTCTTTTTTATTATTATATTCTCTTTTAGAATTAAAGTCGATCCAGCACAGATAAATGCCCATAGAAATGACCAATAAATACGAATTGTTTGTGTGTGGTCAGAAATTTTTAAAATGTGATTCTTAGCATTAGTATTTGAATGTGCAAATAAATTCTCCAGAGACTATTAAGAATACTACATAAAATGTTCTCAAATAAATAAATGCACATAAATACAATCTTTAGAATAAGGTTAAGAAACCTTACACTAAAGCATAAGGTTTATATTAGGTATACAAAGTACATTAAGATATAACTTTAGTATAACATTAAGAAACACATACTACATACAGACATGTATGTTTGTGTGTGTGTATGTATATATACACATATATAATATATATAATTGATTTTATATACATATGTACATATGAAATCAACTCCTATGATCCAAAGGTGAAACATTACATATTATGTCAAAATTGTTAATTTGCTGAACTCCATATGCTTTACTTCAACACTTAAAACTAGCTTTATCTTTGTGTGGGTTATAACACAGTTTTATGGTTACAGTATAGTAGATATTTTAGGTTAAAAAAAGTTAGTAGTTGATAAAGGAGGAACAGGTTTTACTATTAAATCTCTTTTCTAAAATGTATATTCTGATTAAGAGAAAATCTATTTTTAAGAGGATACTTAGCTGTGGGAAACATGCAACCACCTTTGTACTTTATGAATGGCATGCTTTCTGGTAAATCTACAAAAAACTGTAGAACATAAATACCTCTCTCATGAGGATGTTTGGAACTGAATTTTTTACAGTTAATAAGTCATGTGGAGCATATCATTGGAAAGCTATGATTTTATAATCTAGCATCATAACATAATTAAAATACTACTGTTATTTTAAAGATATTAAACAAGGATAATATTCATAATTTTAAAAAATGACAACATGTCTTTCAATGTTGATGCCTTTGAACAATGTTAACATAGGGCTATCTTATCTCCGCTAGTGTGGAGAGGGGATATTTCAGAGCAATTGAAAAGTCAACCTGACTCAGACTCACTGGAGTGTGAATTGGTATAGCTAATTATCACTAAGATAACCAAAGATCAGCAATGAAGTCTAATTCTTGAACTTAGAATTTTACTTTCTTGATGTCAGTCTCTGTGATGCTCTTCATCAATCTTTTTTCTCTAATAAACTTTCACAGTAGTTCTCATTTTCTAGTTAAGAGTAAATTGTCTTAGATTCTGACTGATTTAATTAAGCGATAACTGTCTGCCTTATCATCCTGATATTTCCATGATGGAGAGAGGTGTTCAGGGCCATGCTGCAAACTATCTCAGTTAATATTTTAATATCATGATAGTACACCATTTTTGTACACCAAATAAGACAATTTGAGCTAATTCATTATACTTAGGTGCTAATAACTCTAAAAATAAAAAATAACTCTCGTTTTTATTTATCAAAAGTACATTTTATCAGCAATCAAAGTTTTATTTATTGGAAAGAAAAACTATGTAATATAAGGTGTGAGGAAAAGTCTAAAATAGATTTTTTAATCTATATTTCTACCCACCAGATTTATGAGGATTTCTAGGTAAGAAAAATGTAAACGACAAAAACAAAAACCTAAAACATTAATTTACCCTATCTCTCTCTCTCTCTCACACACACACACACACACACACACACACACACACCAAATAAAGAAAACTATTCAAGCATACTAGCAACCAAAATGCAAATTATATAAAGCACAAGCCAGGCACAGTGACTCATGCCTGTAATCCCAGCACTTTCAGAGGCAGAGACAGGCAGATTGCTTGAGCCCAGGAGTTCAACATTAGCCTGTGCCACCTGATGAAACCCTATCTCTACAAAAATATACAAAAATTAGCTGGATGTGGTGGTATGCACCTGTAGTTCCAGTTAATTTGGAGGCTGAGGTAGGAGGATAACTTGAGCCCAGGCAGTTGAGGCTGCAGTGAGCCATGATTGTTCCACTGTACTCCAGCCTGGGTTACATGGCGAGACTCTGTCTCAAAAAATAATAAATATTAAATACATAAATATGGTACAATATTTTTCTATAAAAGTGGATTAAAAATACACAAAATATAAATAGACATTCATTCATTTATTTTCTCAATATGTATATAGCACATGCTATGTAACATCACTTTGAAATTCTTGAGCTACCTATATAACAAAATACATGCATTCATAGAGTATGTCTTCTAGTGAGAGAATACAGAAAACAAGCACCTAAGTAAATGAGGAATAAGATAAATTCAAGAATAAATAAATTCAATGAAGAAAACTAAACAGAGTGATACGCTTGAGAATGACTACACCGAAGGAGGTATTTTGATTAAGTACTTGGTGAAAGCTTCCCTTGCGAAAGCTTTTAGCTGAGGTTAATGACAAAAAGCCAGCTTTGCAAAATACTGAAGAAAGTAGGATTTTTGTTTGTTTCTTTTAGTTGTTTTTGTTTGTCTGTTTTGACTGCATATTTTTATTTGTTTCCTAAGCACAGAAATTAAACAGAACTACAACATAGAATCTAAGCAAGGGTCAGTTTAAGCATCCCCAGAAATGAGGCCAGTGTGAAACCAGCATGAAAGAGGATCACAGAAAAGTAGGAATTATGTAGGTCTTATTAGCTTTTACTTAAATGTGATGGAGAGTTTTGAAAATGAAAGGGATGTGATCTAACTATATTTAAGCGTAGAAGTAAGGAGACCAGTAATACTGACTTAGGTAGATTGGGAACAAGGAAGATAGAGAGAAGTAAACAGATTTGGGTGAAGGCAGAGCCAACAGATGCTACTGAAATCCAATGTAAGGGGAGAGAAAAAGAGCACAAGGAATCCTAGAGACATTAAGTTTTAGCCTAAGCCAGTGTTGTGCTGTAAAATACTGAGCATCACATGCTGAGATCCAGAAGACTCAGAAAGAACATATTTAATAGGAACCCTTGATTCATTTTCTATGAGTTGCCTAACACTGGATTGCCAGTAATAAGTCAAAAGGAGAGGAATAGCAAATAAAAGTGACTGCCAGATATTGGTCAATGGATAAGAGGTAGCTGAGAGTTGTGTAGGCTCATATAAAACAAGGTGAGAAAGAGTTTCAAAAAAAAACCTGTGGTCTATTATGTCAAATGCTGCAGAGAAGTCAAAGAAGGTAAGAATAGAAAGGTCATCTTTGTATTTAGCAACCTGAACACCTTTATTGACTTCAATAAGAAATCTCTGTTGCATTGTAGAACAGGCCAACATTTGATAAGAATCTTTCAGAAATATGAGATGTAGTCAATATTTTATTATTCTACCTTTATGACAGAGCAAAATAAAGAAAAAGAAAGAAGGAGAAAGCAGATAAATGAGTCAACAGACAAAAGTTTAAGGTGAAGAAATTATTTTTAAGATGAAGATGCTACAGGATATCTGTATTCAGAAAGAATTATTCTAAAAATAGTCTGAAACTAGGGATAGAAAAAGAGATAAAAGGAGTTGGACAATTATGATGGCAAGATAAATTTGTGTAATTTTTTGCCAAATGCAGTTTAAGTTTTTGAAATGTTTATTCACTTTGAATAGTTAATCTCATTTCTGGGAATATATTTTGAAAGTTTAAGTAATAAAATGTTATTCACTACATGATTTTAAATACCAAAATGTGGTTAACATGGAAATGTTCTACAAAGTAGTTCATCTTTACTAGAGCATATTATACAATTATTTAAAAAATTTATTAAGAAATAATATTCAAGAAAAAATAAACATGAAATAATGTTATGTCATAAAGGTTTAAATTAACATTGAAAATCTTCTAATTACATACATGCATGTGTACGTTTGAATATATTTGTATTTATAGATACATGTGGTATGAGTATGTCTTATGCATATGTGAATTTTTAAATATGCCTTCAGTTTATATTTCTGGTTGCTAAAGTAATTTTTACTTTTTCTAATGTATCCATATATTCCAAAATGTTTTTCCAGAAATAAGTGTGCAAATTTTTATAATTTAAAATGATGCATTAAAAGATACATAATATATTATTTTGAGAGAACAGTTAAAGTCAGAAACATGTGCAGTAATTGGAAAGTATTTAAATATAGAAGTTTGGAAATATTTGTGAAGAATAGTCTATGGACAATGGAATCCTCAACAGCCCTAAACATGGAAACCATCTTTTTCTCCACTTAAAGCTATATCTTACATAAATAACTTCAAAGTTGATCTAAAACAGACTTTTCCTACAGAGAATACATATATGTGTGTGTGTGCCTGTACAGATCTAGTTGTATGTGCATATATGTGTATATGTGTATAGATGTATGTGTGGGTGTAAGAGAGAGAGAGAGAGAGAGAGAGAATATTTTGCAAGAGTAGGAGTGGGAAAAATTGCATCTTCAGCAGTTGCAGTATCTATATAGTTTCAGCAATCAAAAATTACTACAGAGTAAATTTTAATAAAAATATTCATTTTTAAAATGGTAGTCAAGTAAGAAATTATGTAATTTAGAAATATAACTTAAAAATTAGAACCAGCCTTGAAAGATTATTAAAGAAAGTCTTAAATACACAGAAGTTTCTAATTAAATTTGTATTAATACAAGTAGACTATAAACAGAGAAGAGGAAAAGTAAGTTAGAAACTAACATAGATATGTGATTTTAAAACTGAGATCCTTCTTAAATCCATAATCCTAGTCCAATGATGAGAAAAATATCCTACAAATCATCACAGAGGGTCATTCTACAAAATACTTCAACAGTTCATCAAAAATAAGAAAATTGGAGAAACTGTTCTAACGCTTGTTTGGCTAAATTTAGTCTAAATGTGGTGTGGTATCATGGATGTGATTCTGGAACAGAAAAAAAGACTGGTTAAAAGAAAAAAAAACTGAGTAAGTTATGGAATTTAGTTAATAATAGCATACCAATATTTGTTCATTAAATATAGCAAATGTAGACCAGCAATGTAAGATGTTAGAAATGGGATAAACTAGTTATGGAAATTTTGTAATATCTTCACATTCTTTTCTGTAAATATAAAGCTGTTCTCAAAAGGAAGTTAAGGAATACAAACAAAATTAAAAAAAAAAACAAAACTGGAATATGGGCAAGATGGCCAACTAGGTGCAGCCAGGAAATGCTGCTCCCATAGGGAGAGACCAGGATTTCAACTACATCAACATAATTTGAGCAGATCTCCAGAGAGGAAACACCAAATGCATATGGAGAAAAGACTCAAATCCTGAGGCTGAAGAGGGAGGAAGCTGGGAAGACTGCTTGGGGTGGCTGAATGCTGTAGTCTGCTGAAATCCTAGCTGCAGGGGAACCCACACCCTTACAGATGTGTGAGCTTCCAGGGGGATCTCCCTAGAGAGTAGATAAAGATGGAACTGCAGTGAGCACAGAGCCAGGAACTTTTCAGGGGTTGGGCAGGGTGGTGTCAGCTGTGTCAGCTCCCACAGAGCCTGGTAATAAGTGTCCAACCCTCAGCGCTGTCCATCTCCCTCTGGAGGCTCTGGTCCCAGCTAAACACTGGGAGATAGCAGGGTCTACTCCCCCACAGGACTGCGGCACATTTGTCTGGCAGGACCCCTTGCCCCTCAGCCCTTCCCTGAGACTTTGCCAGGCCACCCCATAGTAGCATGTACACAGTGCAATCTCCACTGCCCAGCCTGGATACTTTGCTCCATCTGAGTGCATTCCTACAACCTGAGATCCTTTTAGATCCCAAAGAACACAATCCTAACATCTGGACGATGAACCACTAGCAGATCCTGGCAACCCAGGACTGCATCCAGAGGCTCAGAAGTGTTAAGTGAAGATCTGTGCTTATCACTCCGATGGGGGTGTAGTCCACACTCTCAGAAAACTGAGAGTTTTGTGGGCTGGTGTGGGATGCATCTCTCAAAAGGGCTGATCTGGTGAGGGCATGGCCTGTTTTCTTACCAGATCTTTCCCCAAAAGAGGTGAGGCTGAAAAGGCCTAACAACAACAGCAAAATAATCAAAAATCATGGGCACAATACCAGTGATTGGAGGCAGCTCCCCTAAGGCCCATGAGCTGACCTGGTGAGGGAGTCACTCTGTTCCCTTCACACACACAACATAACTGCAAACTCAAGGATATACAAATGAACTGCATGGCTGAGTGAGAGCCTACCTACTGCTTACTGCTCTCAAATGCTATCTACTGGATTGCAGCCCAAACCACACCACCAAAAATCATGTTACTAATTTTCCCTGCTGTGAAACCAAGGGCAAGAATGCAACAACAAACAAAAACCTGTACAGAGGATTAGCCCTCTGAGCACTTCCAGAAACAAAGCCAACTCACTATACTCAATTTCAACTGCAGCTAAAGAAGTACAATCCTCCCAGATGAGAGAGAATCCATGCAAGAATTCTGTCAATTCAAAAAACCAGTGTTCCCTTATCTCCAAATGAGCCCTCTAACTCCCCAGTAATGGTTCTTACTATTCTGAATTTCCTGACATGACACAGAATTCAGAATCTGGATGCCAAGGAAGTTCGAGATTGAGGAGAAAGATGAAACTCAATCCAAGGTGTAACTGGGGTGGGGAAGTCCGGAAGAACCTCCCAATTCCCCCATCGGAAGAGGTTCTTGGTCTCTCTTACACAGAAGAGAAAGAGGAGAAAGAGGCCCCAGAGGCTTGGTGAGTTTGCTGTTGGAATAAATATTGGGACCCAAAGAGTACTATGGAGAGCAATTTATTAGAGAGAGAGAGAAAAAGAAAGAGAAATAGCTCCCCCGTTGCGGTGGGAAGGGATCCAGAGAAGGAATCCGTAAAGGGAGAGAGCAGCGGGAATTTAACCCTTGAGTTTTTCCCTCGCCATTCATGTTGTCATCCAATGAGAGGAGTTCTTTCAAACACCCTTGATACCAGATTGGCTACTTGGTCCACAGCAGAGCTCCTCCCCTCCCAAAGCTTGCCATGGGCTTTTTGGACAAAGGAGCCCACCTGGATTTTTCCAACTACCGGAAAGAACTTTACTTCCCAGATGGAGGGGTACTTTACGTTCAGGATGAAGGGGTGGAGCCAGGAAACTCTTGCTGTTGAAACCTGACTCTTGCTGACCGGGAAGAGTCCCTCAAAGGAGTCCAAACAATTGGGTAAAATGATTCGAGAGCTGACAGATGTAATAACCATGTTAAGAAAGACCCAAACTGACCTTGTTCAGTCAAAAAATTCACTATAAGATTTGAAAATACATTCAGAATATTAACAGCAGAATAGACAAACCTGAAGAAATCACAAAGGTCAAATATGGGCTCTTTTAATCAACATAGGCAGACAAAAATAAAGAAAAATAAGAAAAATAAATAAAAAATGAACAACCCCCCAATAAATATGAAATTACGTAAAGAGAGCAAATCTATGACTCATTTGCATTCCTGTGAGAGAATGAGACAGAACAAGCAACTTGAAAAATATATTTAAGGTTATAGTCCATGAATATTTTTCTAATCTCACTAGACGTGGATATACCAGTCTAAGAAATACATAGAACTCCAGCCAGATATTATACAAGATGACCTTCCTAGGGCAAATAGTTATCAGATTCTCCAAGGTCAATGCAAAAGAAAAAAAATCTTAAAGGCAGCTAGAGGAAAAGAGCAGGTCAGAAGGAACCCCATCAGGCTAACAACAGCAGGCCCCTCAGCAGAAACCTTACAAATCAGATGAGATTGGGGGCTTTTTTTCAGTGTCCTTAAAGGAAGGAAATTCTAACCCAAAATTTTACATCCTGCCAAATTAAGCCTCAGTACTTTCAAGGAAATAAAATTATCCTGATATAAGCAACTGCTGAAAGAAAAATGTATTTCAACTAGACCAGCATTACAAGAGGAACTTAAGGGAGTGCTAAACATGATTGAAAAGAATGCTACCCACCAAAGCAAATGGACACTTAAGCACATAACCCAATCGCACTATTAAGCAACTAAACAATCAAGTCACCAGTTGACAATGTAATGACCCACATATGTCAGTATTATTCTTGAATGTAAATGGGCTGAACTCCCCACTTAAAAGGCAGAGTGGCAGATTGAATAAAAAGACAAGACTCAACTATCTGTTGTATTCAAGAGACCCATTCTTGTGTAAGGACACCCACAGGCTCTAAGTAAAAAGGATAAAGAAACAAACATCTACCATGCAAATGGAAACATAAAAGACCAGGAGTCTCTATTCTTTTATAATATAAAATAGGCTTTAAACCAATAAAAATTAAGAAAAATGAAGAGCATTACGTGATAATAAAGAGTACTATGAAACAAGAAGCCTTAACTATTCTCACAATATATACACTCAATATTGGAGCACACATATTTATGAAACAAGTTATTTTTTGGCCTATGAAAACACTTAGAAAACCAATAAAAACAGTGGAAAATTTCAGTGCCCCATTGACAGTATTAGAATGATCACTGAAGAAAAAAATTAGCAAAGAAATCCTGGACTTAAACTCAACACTTGTCCAATAGGACCTAACAGACATCTACCAAACACCACTCAACAACCACAGAATATACATTCTTCACATCTGCACATGAAACATATTCTAAGATGGACCACATGTTTGGTCATAAACTAAGCCTCAGTAAATTCAAAAACTTTAAATGATGCCAAACACACTATCAAACCACAATGCAATAAACATAGAAATCAGTACCAACAAGATTTCAAACCTACACAAATAAATGGAAATAAATGGCTTACTTCTAAGTAACTCCTGGATGAACATTGAAAATAAGGCAGAAATAAAACAATTATTTAAAATTAGTGAAAATGGAGACACAAATTACCAAAATTTCTAGAATGCATCAAAAACTGTTAACATGAAAGTTTATAACTCTAAACACCTTCATCAATAATTTAGAAAGATCTCAAATTGACAATTTAACTTTGCAGCTAAAGAAAATAGGAAAAATGAACAACAAATCCCAAGCTTACAGAAGGAAAGAAATGCTAAATTTGGAAAGAGCTTAATGAAATTGGGATGCAAACATTCCTATAAAAGATCAGTAAAAATCAAGAGTTTATTTTTAGGAAAAGTAAATAAGATGAAAACACCCCTACCTAGATTAACAAAGAAAAAGAAAATCCGAATAAACACAATCATAACTGATAAAGACAATATTATATCTGATCCCACAGAAAGACAAAATATCCTGAGAGACTATCGTGAACAACTCTAAGCACACTAATTAGAAAAGTTAGAGGAAACAGATAAGTTTCTGGAAATGCACAATCTACAAAGATTGAATCAGGAAGAGAGTGAAGCCCTGGGTAGACCAATATCAGCTTTTGAAATTTAATCAGTAATGAAGAACCTACCAACCAGAAAAAGTCCTGGATCAGACAGATTCACAGCTGAATTCTACCAGATGTACAAATAAGAATTCATGTCAGTCTTACTGAAACTATCACAAAAAAACCAAAAAACAAAAAACAAGGATGAGGGCTTCCTCCCTAACTCATTCTATGAAGCCACCATCTGCCTGATACCAAAGTCCAGCAGACACACAATGAAAAAGTAAACTTCAAGCCAATATTTCTCATAAACATAGATACAAAAATCAACAAAATACTAGCAAATCAAATCCAGCAGCACATCAAAAAGTTAATCCAATACAATCAAGAAGGTTTTATTCCTGGGACACTAGGTTGGTTCAACATATGCAAATCAATAAATGTGATTCAACACATAAACTGAATCAAAAGCAAAAATTATATGATAATCTCAATAGACTCAGTAAAGGTTTTGATAAAATATAAAAAGAAACCCTTAACAGACTAGAAATTGAAGGAACATACCTCAAAATAATGAGAATCATCTATGACAAACTCATAGCCAGCATTACACTGAATGGGCAAAAGCACAAACCATTTCCCTTGATAACTGAAAAAAGACAAGGATGCCCACTCTCACCACTCCTATTCAAAATAGTAGTGGCAATCAGTTAGAAGAAAGATATAAAAGGTATCCACATAGAAAAATAAGTCAGATTATCTCTTTTCACTGACAACCTGATTCTATGCCTAGAAAATCCTAGAATCTGCCAAAAGGCTCCTAGGAATGATAAACAACTTTTGTAAAGTTTCAGGATGCAAAATCAATGTACAAATATCAGTAGCATTTCTATATACCAACAATGTCCAGGCTGAGAGTGAAATCAAGGATGCAATCTCATTTACAATAGCCACAAAGAAAAGGAAATACCTAGGAATACAGCCAACTAAGGCGGTTAAAGATCTCTACAAAAAGTACAAAATACTGCTAAAAAAATCAGAGATGAAACAAATAAATGGAAAAACATTCCATGCTCATAAGTAAGAGAAATCAACATCATTAAAATGGCATACTGCTCAAAGTAATCTACAGATTCAATTTTATTCCTATCAAACTACCAATGTCATTCTTCACAGAATTAGGTAAAACTCTTCTAAAATTTATTTAAAACTCCACACACACACACACACACACACACACACACACACACACACACACACGGGCTGGGTTCAGTGACGCACTGTAATCCCAGCACTTTGGGAGGCCAAGGCAGGTGGATCACGAAGTCAAGAGATTGAGGCCAACATGGTGAAAACTCGTCTCTATTAAAAATACAAAAATTAGCTGGGCATAGTGGCTTGCACCTGTAGTCCCAGCTACTTGGGAATCTGAGGCAGGAGAATTGCTTGAACCTGGGAGGCAGTGGTTGCAGTGAGCCAAGATCGCGCCACTGTACTCCAGCCTGGAGACAGAGCAAGACTCCATCTCAACAACAACAAAAAATAGTCAAAGCAATCTTAAGCAAAAAGAACAAAGCCAGAGTTGTCACACTACTTAACTGCAAATTTTGCTACAGAGTCACAGAAACTAAAACAACTTGGCACTGTTATGAAAACAGACATATAGACCAATAAAACAGGACAGAAAACTCAGAAATGAAGCTGCCTATCTACAAATATTTGATTTTCAACAAGACCTACAAAAACAAACAATGGGGACAGAACTCCTTATTCAATAAATGGTGGTGAGAAAATGGGCTAGTCCTATTTGGAAGATTGGAATTGGGCCCTGACTTATCACCACACACAAAAATTAACTCAAAATTGATTGAATATGTAATTATAAGATCTTAAACTACAAAAGTCCTGTAAGAAAACCTAGGAAACATTCTCTTCAGCATTGGCATTGGCAAATTTTTGGCTCAGTCCCCACAAGCAATTGCAACAAAACCAAAAATAGACAAGTTGGACCTAAGTAAACTAAAGAGTTTCTTCACAGCAAAATAAACTATCAACAGAGCAAACAGACAACTTACAGAATGGGAAAATATATTAACGAACTGGTAAAAGACAAATACCTCTCAAAAGAAGACATCTACGTGGTTAATATGCATGTGAAAAATGCTCAGCATCATGAATCATCACAGAAATGTAAATCAAAACCACAATGAGATACCACCCTACGTCAGTCAGAATGGCTATTGCTAATAAGCCAGGCCAGGCACAGTGGCTCATGCCTATAATCCCAGCACTTTGGGAGGCCGAGATGGGTGGATCACCTGAGGTCAGGAATTCAGGACCAGCCTGACCAACATGGCAAAACCCCATCTCTACTAAAAATAGAAAACTTAGCTGGGCGTGGTGGTGCGCAGCTATAATTTCGGCTCTCAGGAGGCTGAGACAGGAGAATTGCTTGAACCCTGAAGGCAGAGGTTGCAGTGAGCTGAAATTGCACCACTGCATTCCAGCCTTGGCAACACAGTGAGACTCTGTCTCAAAAAAAAAA
>NW_016107344.1:948457-961117 GCF_001604975.1 Cebus imitator
AAAACAAGACACTGGTGAGGCTGCAGAGTAAAGGGAATGCTTATACATTGTTGGTGGGAATATAAATTAGTCCAGCCACTGAGGGAAGCAGTCTGGAGATTTCCCAAAGAAGTTGAAACTGAGCTATCATTTAACCCAGCAATCCCATTATTTAGTATATATTCAAAAGAGATTATTCTACCAAGAAGACATATGAACTCACATGTTTATTGCTGTGCTATTTACAACACCGAAGACATGGGATTGACCTAAATGCCCATCAACAGTAGACTAGATAAAGAAAATATGGTACATATACACGAGGGAAAACTATGTAGCCAGAAAAAGAATGCCATCATGCCCTTTGCAGTGACATGGATGGAGTGGGAGAACATATCCTCAGTGAATTAACACAGGAACCAAAAACCAAATGCTGCATATTCTCACTTATAAGTGGGAGCTAAACATTAGAACACATGGAGATAAATATGAAAATAATAGACACTGTAAACTACTAGAGGATTGAGGGAGAAGGTTGGGTGGATTAAAAAACAACTCCATTTTGTGTATTAAGCTTACCACCTGAATTACAAAATCTGTTCTCCAAATCTCTGCATCACGCAATATTCCCATGTAACAAACCTGTATATGTACCCCCGCTATCTAAAATAAAATATGAAATAAATCAATATTAAAATGTAGGGACAACTGGCAAAAATGAAATAACTTTATAAAATATAAGTATGTGTCAATTGATCATCACCTATTTTATGCAAAATAAATAAAGGCTATTTAATGATACAAAAGAATGATATAATTAATTATTAACAAATACTATTTCTTTTCAAATACCCATAATTATGCCTTTTTAAAAAATTTTGTATACTTATTTCACCATTAAAAAGTCAACAAAAGTCCATGCTAGTAATTAATAGCATAAGCCACATCCCTGATTAATGAATGTTTATTCATTAGGAATTAACATAAATGTTTTCACAATAACGTTGTAATAATACTTCTACTGTTTGGAAATTTTCCTAAAGGCAAAAACATGCTCCAAAAGAATCTTTGGGTTAAAGAGGGTATCAAATGAAATTATTGAAGTTGAAGGCTAGTCAAATAATAATAACAGTGAGAATAGCAGAGAGTGAAACTGGGGCTTGGGGGGGGGTGAACAGGAAAAATTATAGTCAAAAATGTTTACATTTTGGTTCCAGAAGTCACTAAAATAAACTGATAAGGAATTAGGAGAAAGATACAAAGCAAATATCAGGACCACAGGAATAATTATATAATGGAAATAAAGATAAGGGATATGAAATGCAATGGGTCTTTAAGGGAGCAAGAGTAGTTTTAAAATAACTATTATCTAAAATCCAAAAGCAAATATCATAATCTTTGAGAATAACAACAACAAAAAAAACCCTGGGATCATTATAATCCCAAAGAAACATATTGAAGTACCAGAAATAAGTATATGCACAGAATAATGTAATATTATTCTTTAAGATTTTCCAAAATATTTATAAAAGGAAAGTATCTATTTTGAATATAAGCTGCCTTAAAAATGGGGACATCTGTTTGAAGATGGTGAGATGAGCATGCATGGTTTATTTCTTTTCCAGTAAGTCACTGAAATGAAAGTACAGAATTAGAAAGCCAAATATACTTACAAAAATACTGTTGATGGAGCACAGGATTCTCTATGAACTAAGTACTTTAATGAAACTCTCAGAGTAAAGGCAGCTGGAGTCATACTGATACTTCAGACAGATACCCCAGATATGAAAGAGTCATAGCTCAGAGATGCATGGATACATTTTTCAGAGTGAGTCATGGCTTATTGCAGAGCCCTTATTGCTTAGTTACTGGAATTTCAGAGAAAGTAGGGTCAGAAAATGAAGTAACTGAAAAAAACAAGTCTTCAAAATATCATAGTATTTGGCCATTCCTATAGTGCTTTCTTCATCACTACTTGTTCGGTGACATATATCCCTATCTGAAGACAAGAATATTTTATGTAATCTTTCTTGGAGGGCTTAGGGCTGCCAGGCTGAAAACTGGCGCCACCAAAGACCCTTTATATTTGGCTCTAGCTGACTTGGGATTGGGTTGTGAGAGAGGAACCTGCAACCTTACTTCTCATCTATTCAACATAAAGTTAAAAATTTCAGCCAGAATATAACAACTTCATATAAAATCTGCAATAAATTATCCCTTGAAAGAGAAGCTAGTAAAAGCAGAGAAAACCTGTCAATAAAATCCAAACTCTGATTTTATTCATAAATAACCATGAATTGAGGTGAGAAGAAATAGTTATACGATGTAAAGGAAAGTTTCAGTGAATATCAATTAGGGAAAAAATAAATAGCAAAGAAAACTTTATAAAATTTGTAAATATATTGTTGAAATAAAAGTAAACAACAAAAAAACAAAAACTGGAAGAAATTGTGGCATTTAAAATTTTCGTAGGATAAATTTATTTAAAAGAGGAAACAAATTGAAAATACAATTTGAAGGTAATTATGTTCAAGTGGGTAATCCTAAGACTATCAACATACAAAAACAGGCATTTAAGAAAGAAAAATAAGATGGAAAAGAAGCATAGAAAGAAGAAAATAATTAAAATAGTAAGAAAATTTTGTAGTTTGAGAAAGTCCTAGGCAATTGCGTTTTGGAGAATACAAGTGTCATGTAACATGTTGGTGAATATGGTGTTATGTTCTAACTAGACACGTTTACATGAAATTTTTGAATGTGAGGCTAAAGAGAAAACCCTGAATATTATTTTGAGAGTGTGTTTTGTTCATTAAATAGGAACACATATCACATTAACATCAGAGTTCTCGGCACAATCTGAAAGTAAATCAAGCAAAGTCTTCAATGATCTAAGAGAAAGGAGTTTTGAACATAGAATTTCTTACTCTGGAAACATATCAAGTATAATCATGAAATAGAGTCTTGTTGAAGCAGACAAGGACTCAAACATTTTTCTCACACATATATTTTTAAGAATTACTTGACGACAGATCTTAAAAACATAAAGAAATTCCTTGTCTCCCCAAAAAGCGAGAATAAGGAAAGACAAAGACTAATGGATCAATTTTAAAAAGTAATGTAAAGAAATACATTGTTCTGTGGGAATAAGTGACAAAGTTCAAATCAGTATAAAAAGTTTGTAAGCTAGAAGAAAAATATAACAAAAGAGAAAATATATTTTTGGTAATAAGTAACAGTTAAAAGTTGGATAATGTGAGAGATCAAAGGTTATGGAGGCAAAAAAACATATTGTAGTCTACTTATCCCTCCTTACATCCTGTTATATTGTTTCTCTATATACTATGTAACATCCTGTTTTTAGTGCACAGGCCATAGCACATTTCTTTTTACATATATCCTAATATACATTTTGATTATTCTGGGTCTAATATTTATATAATCATGTAGTTATAAAATCGGTTCATTAATCTGTAATTTTCAATATATAACTTTCATTAGTAATTATTGGTATCAAAATATTGAATTAATATAAAATTAAAGTTGTAAAAACTGATTTATAGGTCTTGACTTTTATTTAAATTTAATACCATGTTGAATAGTATTTTGAGATAACTGGTGAAGGACAGGATGTAAACAAAATTAAGGGGGCACTAAGTTCTTTATGTATAAAGGAAACAAAGGGTAAATTTATATTGATTAAAATCAAAAGGAGCACTGACTGTAATATTTAGCATGAGTTATTTCTGAACGTAGCCTGGGTTCAGAAAAGTGAAAAGTTTCTCCATTACTAACCATGAGAACATAAGGTAGAAAATTCCCAGTGATGATTAATGATTAAAATGAATACTTCATGTCAGAACAAACAGACATTTTATGACTACATTTTCCATTTTTATTGATGTCAAATATAAAACATTTAAATTCCAAGCAACTTTACTGCTTTGGGAGATGACACTAGATCCAAATTTATAATGTTTTCCAGAAAACCACTGATCTATCTACTTCTGGTCAAATGATTCAAATACCACAGTGAAGGATCATTATTAAAGTACCCCATAGTAGTGTTACAGCAGCCCCTTAGTGTATTTGTGTAATCATTTGGCCATACTGTCTTCCCTGGGTATCTGTGGGGGATTTGTCCCAAGACCTCATGCGGATATGAAAATTCGCAGGTACTTAGGTCCCTAATATAAAATTGTTTAATATGTGCATATAACCTATGTACAGCCTCTCTTAGACTTTAAATTATCTCTAGATTACTTGCAATACCTAACACAGTGTAAACTCTATGTAAATAGTTGTTATAATGTACTGTTTAGAGAATAATGATGAAAAATAGTCCATACATGTTCACTACAGTACAATTTTTTTGTAAATATTTTCAATCCCTCATTGGTTGAATCTACAAATGCAAAATCCATGGATACTGAGGGTCGACTATATATTCATATATGCAAGTATTAAGACATTTCATAAAAATAGAGAATATACATAGAAAATATGGTATGATATGTAATATGAAATATACCACAGTATATGCAAATGAAAAGTTGTTTCCTGTACAGTGAATGTTTTATATCTTAATTAAATTCATCCAGCTTTAATAAACCCTTGGTTAATATAAATTCTGTTTATAAAAGAAACAGTACACCTGGATCTAGTGTTTGGGAGCACAATTATACTGTGATCATAGCACCTACAGCCATAGCTCGGAGTCAACTTACAGTAATAGGGCATAATTTTGTTGTAACATTCTTTGAAGAATATAAATTTTTGTGAAAAGTTCTTTTTCTAGTTATTCAACACAGACAAAAAATACACATAAAAGCATATAAAAGGGGGTCTATACTCTCAATTCTCTGTATCCTAATTTTAAAACACCAAACTAAAACTGTGTGTAAAACTGATTTCATAAATACCACTTTGAAGTGTCAAATGAACTTGTATTTTAGCTCTCTAAAACCCAAAAGTGATTTTGTTTTAAAATTTGTTTATATTGACTCTACTCTATGTTTACATCTAGACCTCACTTACAAAGCTGTTTTCTTGTAAGGTTAGGCTGAGGAAATAATTTTTTTCTGGATTCAGCCACATTTTCACAGTAGCAAAGTAAACTGAAAGCCAGTCTAGCACTTTTCCTTAATTATGTCTGCATACACTTTACTTCAATAAACACTCATTTTTATATGTAAAATGAAGATATGCTTTCTAAAAATGATTTGAAAAATTATTTTCAAGAGACGTGTTTTTAAAAACTGGTTTGTTTTTGTGTTTCTTTCTTTGCGCTCTCTGTTATCAACCCTGGTATACATATTTATATTCAAAATATCTATGGAGCAAAAAATGTTATTTTGATCCAATTAGTGCCAGCCTTTGGAAACTCTTGCTAAGCTAAACTTAGCAAAACTTGTTTTGGTTGTTGAGATTGATGATGCCACCTATGCACCAAAAGGATATGAAGAAATCTATTACATAATCAGGTTCTCTGGAGAGAATGTGGAAGGTCCCAAGCAGATCTGAAATGGCTTAAGAAAGCAGAGAAAGGAGTTCACCTTGACTTGTGTGAGGGTCCCACCTGTGTTGAGGTTGGCATGGAGGAAGGGATTGCAAATTCTGAAATTCCCAAACACCAGAAAAAGGAACAACTCAGGCTTTCTTCTGCGCTTGCCCTGATTTGACGCAGAAGAGGAATAGGAAAGCTTGAGGCTTAAAAGTTACTAGCCCTCAAACATCAAAAATATAAATATAACTGAAGATCATTATGTTATATAAAATGAGAAAATAATAGAAAAACAAATATCACATGTTCCCATTCAAATGTGGGAGCCAAGAAAGTGAATATCATGAAAATAGATAGAAGACTGGTGGTTGCCACTGTCCAGAAGCATAGTAGAAAGAGAGGGATGAAGAGAGGTTGATTAATGTATACAAAAATATAGTTAGATAAATGGAATAAAACTTGGTGTTTGATAAATTTGTAGAATGAATACATTAAAGAAAAATCAGTTGTATATTTCAAAATAGCTGATGGAGCTATTTTGGAGTGTTAGGAGCATAATGAAAAGATCAATGTTAAAGGTGAAAGGTATTCCAATTACTCTGATTTGATCATTACATAGTACACAAATGCATCAAAAAATCACATATATTCCCAAAATATGTATATCTATTATGTATCAATAAAATGTAAATAAACTTTATTACATAGGAGATTAAAAATATACATACGTCCTAAAATTTGGACATGACGACTCTATCTTCTGATTCCGATCTAATTTGAACTATTCTGAATGCCCAGTTCAATATTGTGAAAAGCAGGGATTTACCTTACTACTCAAAAAATCCAGATATTATATTTATCTTATTATAATCCATTCACCAACCTTCATTTTAAGTAGTTTGCTTTGTGATGGAATGCTTTCATCATCCCTGAAAAGAATTCCTGACATAGATAAGCTCCCAGGATTGTTATTAACGGCTATCTTTATGCAGTATTTTATCCTTTTCCTCTGTAAAGTGGTATCTTTACCCATGTGGGAGCAGGCTACTGGGGACAAGATACTGAATAAATTATAGTATATCTTACATTACAAAATGAACATACACTTCGGTTGGAAATTACCAATAGACATTATATATTATCTTGTCATTATTTCAAATTCATAACCATAAGTTTTTATGATTTAGCATGGACTTAGATTTATTATGGGTTCAATAAACAGCTTAAAAAATATAAACCTGACCCTCCTTCATTAATTTCATTGCTGCCTGATGCAACACGGGGATAATATTAAATTACTTTACCTCAAAGTCAATGTATTAGTGTTTTTCTCCTCCAGTTTAGTTGGAACCAACCAGCAATGCAGAGTGGTGGATGCTTGGAAGTAAAGAGTTAATGGAAAGGTAGAACATTTTTAAAGAGAAATGAATCAATTTGTGTGTACTGCCTAGATTTCTTTGGACTCTAAATCAAAGTATCCTACCACAGGTTGTTCAGTGGAAAGGACAACTTGTCGTCAAACAACATTTTTCAAGTCCCATGTACACTGGGTCTAAAACAAGAAACAAATATTAGAAGACAGGATTGTCTTGTCAGCCACTAAATTAATTAATAGATTATTTTTATAGGTAATCAAGAAAAATATTCTGTAATGAGTGACAAACTTCTGTCAGAAAGGTTTTTCAAAAAGGCCTTCTTATTTTTCAAGATTAATATTGAGATAATTGGAAACTTTTTTTTCCTTGTTTCTCAACCTCTTGCTGACGAGGTCTCACTTTTTGAATTGTCTTAAAAACCCAAGCAGAACTAAACATACATGTTCAAAATACATAGATGTTACAGGGATTATGAAAAATAGGCTTGTCTACAGTGATGCTCTAGGGATGTGAGCTGATGGCTGCTTAAATCTTTTGAAATAAATTTCCTCTATCTTTTATTACCAAGATGATTAAGAACAATGGTGTATGTTTACATTTTTAATGTTGGACATTCTCTGTTCTACAATAGATATTTAATAAATTATTCCAAAATATAAAAACAGGTGATTTACTCCTATTCAATTGTTAAAACAATATTAAATCATTAAATATCAGTATTAGATTTCACTTCAATATGGCTTCTTTGTTAGTGCTCAAAATTTAGTTTCTCCAAATGAGAAAAGTATTGTCATATGGCAAAGGTTGAATAGCCTTCTTAGGCTGCAAGGCAGAATCATCCTAAATTTTACCAAGAACAAAAGGGATCCTTATAGAATAATGAATGTGTCAATTCATCAAGAGCATACAATAATTGTAAACATCTATGCACCCAACATTGGAGCACCTAAATATATAAAGCACATATTAAGAGATCTTAAGGAAAGATAAGTGATAATATAATAATAGTAAGGCACTTCAATACTCTATTTTCAGCAATGGACAAATAATCTAGGCAGAAAATCAAAAAGGAAACAGTAGATTTAAACCAAACTTCAGATCAAATGTACCTAATGGTAATATACAGAACATTCAATTTAACAGCAACAGAATATACAAACTTCTCAAAATTACATGGAACATTTTTCAGGATATATTATATATTACACAATGACACAAGTAATAACAAATTTTCAAGAAGATTGAAATTATACAAAGTATCATTTTTTTCTATAATGGTATGAAACTTGAAATCAATAAAAGGAAAAATTTTAGTAAATTTGCAAAACATGGAAAGAAAAAAGTGTGCTCCTAAACAACCAATGGGTCAAAAGAAAACTAGAAAAGAAATTTTAAAATATATTGAAGCAAATCAAAATTGAAATACAACATACACCAAAATGTATGAGATGCAGTAAATGCAGTTCTAAAAGGAACATTTATAGCAATAAAGGCCTACACCGTAAAAGAATAAAGAGCTCAAAAAACCTAACATTGCACATCAACAAACTAGAAAAAAATAAACTAAGACTCAGATTTGTAGAAGCAAGAAAACAATAAAGATCAGAGTAGAAACAAATGAAATAGAAACAAGAAAATTAATAGAAAATATCAGTAAAACTAAGAGTCAAATTTGGAAAAGATAAACAAAATCAACTTTTATCTAGACCAAGAATAAAAGACAGCAGGCTCAAAAAAATCAGAAATGAAGAAGGATATATTACAACTGACACAACAGAAATATAAAGCATCATAATAAGCTACTATGAATAATTATATGCCAGAAAATTTGACAGCCTGAATAAAAGAATAAATTTCTTTTTTATTTATTTGTTTAATTAATTAATTAATTAATTAATTTTTAGATGGAGTTTCACTCTTATCACCCAGGCTGGAGTGCAATGGTATGATCTTGGCTCACTGCAACCTCCACCTCCCAGGTTCAAGCGATTCTTCTTCCTCAGCCTCCTGAGTAGCTGGAATTACAGGTACCCACCACCATGCCTAGCTAATTTTTATATTTTTAATAGAGACCAGGTTTCACCATTTGGCCATCACGTCTTGAGCTTTTCTTTGATGAGATATTTGCTATTACCAATTCAAACACATTATTCTTCTTTGGTCTGTTCAGATCTTCTGATTTTCATAATTCACTGTTGCTAGGTTGTAACTTGAAGAATAATGTGTTTGAATTGCTAATAGCAAATAACCCATCAAAGAAAAGCTCAGGACCTGATAGCCTTACTGATAAATTTTACCAAGAATTAAAAGAAGAATTAATGGCAGTTCACCTTAAGTTTTTCCAAAAAAGTGAAGGAACAATTCAAAACTGATTTTATGTGTTCAACTTCCCCCTAATACCAAAGCAAACCAAAAACACTGCAAGAAAATAAAATTGCAGGCCAATATCCCTGACAAACATAGATGTCAAATTCCTCAATAAAATATTAGCAACCCAAATTCAACAGCATATTAAAGGAATCATTTAACATAATCAATTGGGATTCATCCTTATATATAGGATGTTTTAACATACATAAATTTATAAACATGATATACCATCTTAATAAAATGAAGGACAAAAATTGTATGATCATATCAAAGGAGCCACAAAAAACACTTGGTAAAATTCAACATAATTCTATAATAAAAACATTCAATAAATTAAGTATAAGAGGAATGTATCTCAACACAATATAGGCAATATATGGAAAACCCATAGCTAACCTAATACTAAGTGGTGAAAAGTTGAAAGCTTTTTTTCTGAAAACAGGAAGAAGATAAGGATGCCTGCTCTCACTACTTTTAATTAACAGAGTACTGGAAATCCTAGCCACAGCAATTAAGCAAGATAAAAAAATAAAAGACATCCAAATTGAAAGGAAAAATGTTAAATTATCCTTGTTTGCAGAAGACATAATTTTATATATGGAAATAATTTTATATATAGAAAATACAAATATATGGAGATAATTTTATATATAGAAAACACAAAATACTCCACCAAACTGTTAAAAATAGCAAGCAAATTCAAAAAATATGCCAGATTTAAAATCAACATAGAATAAATCATTAGCATTTCTATACTACTGAACTATCCACAAAAGAAATCAAGAAAATGATTCTACTTACAATACTTAAAAAATAGTGATAAAGTACATAGAAATAAATTTAACCAAGTAGTTGAAAAATCTGACCACTGAAAACTGAAAACTTTGGTGAAAGAAATTGAAGACAACACAAATAAGTGAAAAGATATTTCATGTTCATTGATTTGAAAAATTGATATTGTTCAAATGTGCATACTAACCAAAGCAATTTAAAGATTCAGTGCAATCTCTGTCAAAATTCCAATGACATTTTTTCACAAATAGAAAAGCAATATAAAATTTATATAAAAATACAAAAGACTCTGAATGGCCAAGCGATCTCAAGCAAAAGGAACAAAGCTAAAGGCATCACACTTCCTGGCTTCAAAATATATTACAAAGTTGGTAATCAAAACTGTATGGTACTTCCATAAAAACAGGCATATAGATCATGGGACAGAATACAGAGTTGCAATTTCAGTCAATTGATTTTGTCAACAAAGATGCCAGGAACCACAATAGAGAAAGAACAGTCTCATCAATAATTGGCGTTGTAATAACTAGATATCCATAGGCAGAAAAATAAAATTAGATCCTTATCTCACACCATATGCAAAATCAATTCAAAATGGATTGAGACTTACATGTAATCTGAACTATAAATATATTAAAGAAATAACAAAGGAAAAGTTTCACACCATTGGTCTGGGCAATTACTTTTTGGTTATGAATCCAAAAGCACGGGAAATAAAAGCAAAAATAAATAAATTGGATTATATAAACGTAAAAAGATTTTGTAAACCAAACAACAGAATGAAGAGATAACTTATGGAATATTATAACAAAAATATTTGCCAATTATACATCTGAAAATGCTTTAATATGTAAAACATATAAGGAAGTAAAACAACTCAATAGCAAGGAAACAAACACAACAAAATGGGCATAGGATCTGATAGGTGTTTCTATAAAGAAGACAAAGGGAACCAATAAAGTTGGTTTTTAAAGTTCAGCATCACTAAGCATCTGATAAATGCAAATCAAAATCACAATTGGGGTCTCACACCTATTAAATGGCTATAATCAAAAAATGAAGAAAGATAAGTGTTGGCAAAAATTGTGGAGAAAAGGGAATCTATGAACCCTATTGACAGGAAAGCAAATTAGTATAATTATTACAAAAAACAGTATGACATTTTCTTGAAAAATTTAAAGTAGACTTACCATATAATCCAGTCATCTCACTACTTGGTATATATACTAAGTAAATGAAATCAGTATGTTGAAGAAATTTCTGCATTCCTAAGTTTATTGCCACCTAAATTATTCACAAAAGCCAAGATCTGGAATCAACCTATGTGTCCATCAACAGATGAATGGTTAAAAATCTATACTATATATTCACAATGTAATACTCTTCAGACTTAAAATTATCCTTTTATTTGTAAAAGCACCGATGAATCTGAAGGACATTATGCTACACAAAATAAGCCAGTCAAATATAGAGAGACAAAAAGTAGATAAGTGATTGCCTCAGGCTGGGAGGTGGCAGAGAGAGGCTCAGGGGAGGGTGGAAAAATGGTGAATGACTACTAATGATTACGGAGTTTCTTTTTTGGGTTATGAAAATGCTCTAAAATTGATGATGCTGGTGGTTGCATAACTCTGTGAACAAACTAAAAGCAATTGGATTGTATACCTTAAATGAATGAATTGTATATTTGGATTGTATTTCAATAAAACTATTTTTAAAATACATTTAAATAAATAATACCTAATAAAAGATAAACTAGCAATATTTGAAGTTCTCTATGAGCAGATGTTCTAGTTTGAGTCATCTCAAGAAAGCAGAGTTAAGACAAGGATATTCATGTCAACAGTTTAGTAAGTGATTACAGGAAAAGGAGTAGAATGCTGTGGTGAATAAAACAAAGAGAAAAAAAAAAAAAACCAATACCCAAGTACATTATTGAGCTGGTCACCACTGTGGGCAACAGGGACCTAATCCCAAGAGATCCTATCAAAAGTCATAGGGAACTTGTCCTGATGTTTTCTGGTCAATCAATAGAAGAAGAGTGTGTTTATATAAATTATTTCCTTCATTTGACAAAGGTTTGCTAGTTCCTTCTTACTTACTTCTTGTGTATGTCCATCTTTACCATAGCATCAGAAAAGCCAAAGACTAAAAAGTGAGAAATACTTTGTGTAGCTGAAACAAAATTCAACCACATTGCCCTAGTGGGAAGCATATTTCCATGGTATTGGTTGCATTGAAAGGTGAACTAGAGTAGGTAAAGCTTTTCACAGGAGTATCAAATATATGGAATATAAATTAAATATCCTCACTCATATTTTAATTGATACATTTCAATTTAAAAAAATGCAATTATACTATTATATATATTTTTCAGATTATGCTTTTTATTCAAGAATTTACATTTGAATCAGTAAGTATGAAAGTAGTCATCTGTCATTTCATTATTTGTATGGGTGTGTTTATTTTATTTAAGTATAAAATTTATAATAATGCATTTTTCTTCTATTATTGAAACATACTCAAATTTATCGAACAAATACAACTGCCTGAACCCAGGAGGCGGAGGTTGCGGTGAGCCGAGATCGCGCCATTGCACTCCAGCCTGGGCAACGAGAGCGAAACTCCGTCTCAAAAAAAAAA